>NC_034185.2:16187785-16307785 GCF_002021735.2 Oncorhynchus kisutch
TTCTCGATCTCCTCTCTTCCCTCTTTCTCTCTCTCTCCTCTATCTCCTCTCTCTCTCCTTCGCCTCGATCTCCTCTCTCTCCCCTCTTTCTCTCTACTTCTCGATCTCCTCTCTCTCCCCTCTTTCTCTCTCTCTCACCTTCTCGATCTCCTCTCTCTCCCCTCTTTCTCTCTCTCTCCTTCTCGATCTCCTCTCTCCCCTCTTTCTCTCTCTCTCCTCTATCTCCTCTCTCTCTCCTTCTCGATCTCCTCTCTCTCCTCTCTCTCTCCTTCTCGATCTCCTCTCTCTCCCCTCTTTCTCTCTACTTCTCGATCTCCTCTCTCTCCCCCTCTTTCTCTCTCTCTCTCCTTCTCGATCTCCTCTCTCTCCCCTCTTCTCTCTCTCTCTCCTTCTCGATTCTCCTCTCTCTCCCCTCTTTCTCTCTCTCTCTCCTTCTCGATCTCCTCTCTCCCCTCTTTGTCTCTCTCTCCTTCTCGATCTCCTCTCTCCCCTCTTTCTCTCTCTCTCTCCTTCTCGATCTCCTCTCTCTCCCCTCTTTCTCTCTCTCTCCTCTATCTCCTCTCTCTCCCCTCTCTCCTCCTTCTCTATCTCCTCTCTCTCCCCTCTTTCTCTCCCTCTGACCCAAAACCAACCCTGGAGTCGAAACATGACATGTGTGAAATGCTTTATGACCGTGCTGCCAGAGATTACATTACATGAATAAAAACTGGGCTGACACTGCAAATAGCCCAACCAGATACAATCTGAGTACTGTGGCAGCATAGGAGGCAGGAGGAAACAGGCATGCTGGCAGAGCAGGAAAGGCCCTATCTGGGTCCAAATAACACTGCATTCCCTGTGTATGGGCCCTGGTCAAAAGTAGTGTACTACATAGGGAATGAGGGTGCCATTTGGGATGTAGAAACTGTTGCATTCTCTAGGTGGCAGCTCTCATTGAAGACTGATGAGTTTAGACAGGCAGGGTTGGGTGGTTTTCCTCTCCCTGTGCCATGTAGGCTTGTCCCTGGTTAGGCTCATGGTTGGCGATGGTGGGTGGTTCACACATGAACTAGAGGTGAGAAGGGAGGGAGGCTGTGGCTGTCGCTCAAGGGCCCACGGTATTTGGATAAGGCCCACAGTGTGTGTGTGTGTGTGAGAGGCTTCACATCTGGAGCTCCCTGTGCACCCCCTTTCTACCTCTCCCTCTCCTCCCTTCCACCTCTCTCTCCTCCATCCTCCCTAGATTAAGTCATAATTTCAGAGAAAGAGCTCAACTGACACCAAGGTAATGCAGACTTCTAAGCATTGATCATTCATCAGAAATGTTACATTTGTCATGTTTACACTACTTTACTGATCCCTAAGATCATGATTCAATTCAAACCAATTAAACATTTCACTTGAACCCTCCTGATGAATAAAGTCACTCTGATGCGAAACTCAAGTGACCCCATTCTTCAGCACAATCGGTTGTCATTGATTTTTTTCAAATTTGGCGGAGCCATTGTAATTGCGTCTGCGGCAGAGAGAGAGAGACTCTTCACGGGTCCCTGCCTATTAACATGTGACATAATTAGACTGGGGAGAAACAGCAGAGTCCCAGTAGCCAACGTTAACACAGACACAGGTAATGGCAGAAGATAGACTTTAGACACAAGCCTGAACAGGGTCGTGTTCATTAAGCACCAATCGGAAGAAAACAGACTGAACAGGGAGGGATTTACCTGAACATGTCCAATAAGAAACAACCATTTTCTATGGCAGAATGTTTTTGAATGGTGCGCGCTAATGAATATGACCCAGCTCTGAGAGGGGACCTGTTACTAGCCAGGCAGATGGGGAAGTACATACCGCTGGGTTCAAACCCGGGACACCTACACACCACACAACTGTGTTAGTCCTCTGAGCTAAAGCCTAGGTATTTGCGTGGGGAGCTAACACAAGACCTCAGGTTATTCATCATGTTCACTGAACCACCTCCGTTACAATTGACAGCTTCACCTTTCTAGCTCAGCCTGGATCAATGGACCAGCCCTTTTCTACAGCTCTCAGACTCCAAGAGACTGCTGCTGCGTACAAGTTTTTCATAAACCATTAAGTCTGCAACGATGTCTGTCTTAACAAAAAGTCATTTTAAAAAGAGAGTTCTGCTTTCCCCGTAGAGGACAAAGAGAGACTATCACAACAGATGGGGTTTCATTGATATCCATATAAATCAAAAAGCAATCAAGCCAACCTTTCAGACCCTCAAAGTCAGACTGTCATTTCGTCTTTCATCAATTAGCTATTATCTAAAATGGGGCATTGGTTAATGTTTTGGTGGAAGGTGAAATGTGACTTCAGTAAAGCTAAATCATTCCCAATAATGAGACACAGTGAATTGCTTGACCAATACAGACACAGAACTTCATTAACCTTTTCTACTGGATGATGACAGAAGCATTTCGGCCTCAGAAGACAATTTCTAGAACTATTCTATTAGATTTTCCACACAATGTATTACATTTGAGTTATTTAGCAGACTTTCCGCTATGCTCTTAGAGAAGTGGCTACAAGCTAAACTGTACGTTCACAAACAATGCTGCCCTTCTGTGTCTTGTCCTCTCTGGTCCAGGCAAGGGAGTTCGTCATCTCAGGTGTGTCCTACCTCACAGGTGTCCCTCTGCCTGCTCCCGTGGCCTTAATCAAAGGAGTGGTGACATTTACCTAAATAGATCTACCGCAACTGCACAACAATAGCCACAGTGGGATCAACTCCGAGACTTTGCATCTTATCCTGCTCTGGATCTGTCTGTCCTTTCAGCTAGCCAGTACTGCTATGGGTAACCAGTATCAACACATGCAAAACACTTCAGACTACAGCTCACTGTTTTACAGCTGCTTCTATGGATTTTCACACTGGTAGGAGTGTATTCAAATGTTTGTGATGTGAACAGGGGTGTTTTACTGTTATGGGTCACAAAGGGATTTTCTTATTGTGGGTGTGTGCCAAATGGCAGGCTATTCCCTATGTAGTGCACTGGGGACTATATTGGGAATAGGGTGCCATTTGGAACAGAGGTAACGTACTGGTTACGGATGCAAAACCACATTGTTGTTTGTCTTGCAAATGTGGGACCTTTATGGACAAAGGTCATGAAAAGTATACAGTGCCGTCATGCCGAGCGACAGATTCAAAGAGGAAACTCACAACACACTTTGAGAAGATGCACCACTCCTGACATACAATAGGATTGTACATGCTCTGTTGAGCATCTTATACCATAAACTGTACAGTTGAAAACACGCTCTGTGAATCAAGTGTCGTTGCTCTAGTTCCTGTCGTGTAAAAACAACATTTTCTCTAGTGCCACTTACCCACATTTGACTAGGCAAGTCAGTTCATTAAGAACAAATTCTTATTTTCAATGACGGCCTAGGAACAGTGGGTTAACTGCCTTGTTCAGAGGCAGAACGACAGATTTTTACCAGCTCGGGGATTTGATCCAGCAACCTTTCAGGTTACTAGTCCAAGGCGTTAAAAACTAGGCTACCTGCCGCCCCAAATACAGTATATGTTGTTCCTGTCTCTCTCACGCCGAACGTGGGCCGGTCCCACTTGTCTTGTCATATTTTGAAGCTGATAACAAGACCCAGACAGATCCTCAGGGCCTCACAGCAATCACACCTCAACCAAATGACTGATGCTACTTTCTCAGGGCAATTTAGACATTTTCAGGCAGATACTTTCCTCGCTATCCATCATGTTGTTGAGAACCATCATGTTTTTGTTGTTGTTTTTGTTATAAATTGGTTTTGGTCATTGGTTTGGTTATAGAGAGCATACTTTCTAATTAAACACAATATATTATCTCTCAGTGCCAGAGGCCTTGACAACAAACAGTGTCAAAACTATGGAGAAAAGCCTGAACTTCTGGGTCATCTAGTGTTGAAAAACCATCAGTTATCATATGATATTGTACTTTGCTCTGGCGGAGATGTTTTTACATGCAGATCCTGTTCCCCAACAGTAAGCAAATGGAACCCATGCTACACAGGAGATTAACGGGAATCAAGCATTCATTTAACAAGTCACTCAAAAAACACCATCTTGCTGGATAGTAAATGCAATTAAACAATTCCATGTTCTTGATTTTAATACCGTTCTTTTTGCCAATTAGCCGTTTGAAAACCATTCATCCAGTCTGAAAACCAGTCATCCAGTCTTAAAACCATGTACAATACAGTAATTGTAAGCTTTTAACAGTATGTGCATAAATAATTCCTATTTCCTTCACTGTCTCCATCTGGTGAAACAAACTACTTTATATTAAAGGTAAAAACATGATCTTTTTTTCAAATCAATGTTTCAATATTTAGCCTTCATTCTTCTCACACAGCCCATTCTCTTCAGAACAGTCTATTCCCACTCTGCCTTTTTCCTCTGTTGAGCAATTTAACCATAGAGTAGAGCAGCAACCCGTGTCAGATAGGCTACCAACCAATGTACTGACTGACCTCATTCACCACTCAGGGTCTTGGCGTAATTGCATCCATGAAATGGGATTTGAGTGGTATTAAATGTGTACTTATTCATTATTCATTTGTCCTTCATTACATTTCCCGTTGAATGCTTTGTCGTTATGGAATTATTCATCCATTTCGAGATGTAATATTCTGTGAAGTGATTGGATACCATAACATTTCTTGTGATTGGATTTATATTGTTGTTCCATGACCACAAAGAAAAATGACAAGATTTGACAAGATGAGCCCAAGAAACCTCATTGTGGATACAAACAGGATGATTTATTTGAAGCTATGAGGACCACATAAAGGGTTTCTAGTGCTTTCATGTCCCATCCTCTGGGGGTTCTTTGAGGTTTTAAATCGTTTTTAAAGGTATGTATTACTTTAACCATAGAATAAGATTTTTGCTCCATTGAGAAAATCCTGATTATATTAGGAGCCATACCAAGGACTGGTATACAGTATGTCCAGACAGGCCAGCTTCCCATGGCTGAATTATGCCATGCTGAGGTACAGAGGCTAGAGAGAACAGTGCATTCTCCCCCAGCTGAGAGAGAGAGAGAGAGAGAGAGAGAGCATTCCCCCCAGCCCAGAGAGAGAGAGAGCATTCTCCCCAGCCCAGAGAGAGAGAGCATTCTCCCCCAGCCCAGAGAGAGAGAGAGCATTCTCCCCCAGCCCAGAGAGAGAGAGAGCATTCTCCCCCAGCCCAGAGAGAGAGAGACGAGAGAGAGAGAATTCTCCCCCAGCCCAGAGAGAGAGAGAGAGAATTCTCCCCCAGCCCAGAGAGAGAGAGGGCATTCTCCCCCAGCCCAGAGAGAGAGAGAGCATTCTTCCCCAGCCAGAGAGAGAGCATTCTCCCCCAGCCCAGAGAGAGAGAGAGAGAGAGCTTCTCCCCCAGCCCAGAGAGAGAGAGAGCATTCTCCCCCAGCCAGAGAGAGAGAGAGCATTCTCCCCCAGCCAGAGAGAGAGAGAGAGAGCATTCTCCCCCAGCCCAGAGAGAGAGAGAGCATTCTCCCCAGCCAGAGAGAGAGAGAGAGAGAGCATTCTCCCAGCCCAGAGAGAGAGAGAGAGNAGAGAGAGAGCATTCTCCCCCAGCCCAGAGAGAGAGAGAGAGAGAAGCATTCTCCCCCCAGCCCAGAGAGAGAGAGAGCATTCTCCCCCAGCCCAGAGAGAGAGAGAGCATTCTCTCCCCCAGCCCAGAGAGAGAGAGAGAGCATTCTCCCTCCAGCACCCAGAGAGAGAGAGAGCATTCTCCCCCAGCCCAGAGAGAGAGAGAAGAGCATTCCTCCCCCAGCCCAGAGAGAGAGAGAGAGAGAGCATTCTTCCCCCAGCCCAGAGAGAGAGCATTCTCCCCAGCCCAGAGAGAGAGAGAGAGAGCATTCTCCCCAGCCCAGAGAGAGAGAGAGAGCATCTCCCCCAGCCCAGAAGAGAGAGAGAGCATTCTCCCCAGCCCAGAGAGAGAGAGCATTCTCCCTGAGCCCAGAGAGAGAGAATTCTCCCCCAGCCCAGAGAGAGAGAGCATTCTCCCCCAGCCCAGAGAGAGAGAGCATTCTCCCCCAGCCCAGAGAGAGAGAGAGCATTCTCCCCCAGCCCAGAGAGAGAGAGAGCATTCTCCCCCAGCCCAAGAGAGAGAGAGCATTCTCCCCCAGCCAGAGAGAGAGAGAGCATTCTCCCCCAGCCCAGAGAGAGAGAGAGCATTCTCCCCAGCCCAGAGAGAGAGAGAGCATTCTCCCCCAGCCCAGAGAGAGAGAGAGCATTCCCCCCAGAGAGAGGAGAGCATTCTCCCCCAGCCCAGAGAGAGAGAGAGCATTCTCCCCCAGCCCAGAGAGAGAGAGAGCATTCTCCCCCAGCCCAGAGAAGAGAGAGAGCATTCTCCCCCAGCCAGAGAGAGAGAGAGCATTCTCCCCCAAGCCCAGAGAGAGAGAGAGCATTCTCCCCAGCCCAGAGAGAGAGAGAGTATTCTCCCCCAGCCCAGAGAGAGAGAGAGAGCATTCTCCCCCAGCCCAGGAGAGAGAGAGCATTCTCCCCCCAGCCCAGAGAGAGAGAGAGCATTCTCCCCCAGACCAGAGAGAGAGAGAGCATTCTCCCAGAGCCAGAGAGAGAGAGAGCATTCCCCCAGCCCAGAGAGAGGAGAGAGAGAGAGAGGAGAATTCTCCCCCAGCCCAGAGAGAGAGAGATCTCCCCCAAGCCCAGAGAGAGAGAGCATTCTCCCCAGCCCAGAGAGAGAGAGAGCATTCTCCCCCAGGCCCAGAGAGAGAGAGCAATTCTCCCCCAGCCCAGCGAGAGAGAGAGCATTCTCCCCCAGCCCAGAGAGAGAGAGCATTCTGCCCCCAGCCCAGAGAGAGAGAGCATTCTCCCCCAGCCCAGAGAGAGAGGAGAGAGCATTCTGCCCAGCCCAGAGAGAGAGAGAGAGCATTCTCCCCAGCCCAGAGAGAGAGAGCATTCTCCCCCAGCCCAGAGAGAGGGAGAGAGAGAGAGAGCATTCTCCCCCAGCCCAGAGAGAGAGAGAGCATTCTGCCCCAGCCCAGAGAGAGAGCATTCTCCCCCAGCCCAGAGAGAGAGAGAGAGAGAGCATTCTCCCCCAGCCCAGAGAGAGAGAGAGCATTCTCCCTCAGCCCAGAGAGAGAGAGAGAGCATTCTCCCCCAGCCCAGAGAGAGCGAGCATTCTCCCCCAGCCCAGAGAGAGAGAGAGAGCATTCTCCCCCAGCCCAGAGAGAGAGAGAGAGAGCATTCTCCCCCAGCCCAGAGAGAGAGAGAGAGAGAGAGAGCATTCTCCCCCAGCCCAGAGAGAGAGAGAGAGAGAGCATTCTCCCCCAGCCCAGAGAGAGAGAGAGAGCATTCTCCCCCAGCCCAGAGAGAGAGAGAGAGCATTCTCCCCCAGCCCAGAGAGAGAGAGCATTCTCCCTGAGCCCAGAGAGAGAGAATTCTCCCCCAGCCCAGAGAGAGAGAGAGAGAGCATTCTCCCCAGCCCAGAGAGAGAGAGAGCATTCTCCCCCAGCCCAGAGAGAGAGAGAGCATTCTCCCCCAGCCCAGAGAGAGAGCGAGAGCATTCTCCCTGAGCCCAGAGAGAGAGAGAGAGAGAGCATTCTCCCCAGCCCAGAGAGAGAGAGAGAGCATTCTCCCCCAGCTCAGAGAGAGAGAGAGAGAGAGAGCATTCTCCCCCAGCCCAGAGAGAGAGAGAGCATTCCCCCCAGCCCAGAGAGAGAGAGAGAGAGAAAGAGCATTCTCCCCCAGCCCAGAGAGAGAGAGCATTCTCCCCCAGCCCAGAGAGAGAGAGAGAGCATTCTCCCCCAGCCCAGAGAGAGAGAGAGCATTCTCCCCCAGCCCAGAGAGAGAGAGCATTCTCCCCAGCCCAGAGAGAGAGAGCATTCTCCCCAGCCCAGAGAGAGAGAGCATTCTCCCCCAGCCAGAGAGGAGAGCATTCTCCCCCAGCCCAGAGAGGGAGAGCATTCTCCCCCAGCCTAGAGAGAGAGAGAGAGAGAGAGCATTCTCCCCCAGCCCAGAGAGAGAGAGGAGCATTCTCCCCCAGCCCAGAGAGAGAGAGAGCATTCTCCCCCAGCCCAGAGAGAGAGAGAGCATTCTCCCCCAGCCCAGAGAGAGAGAGAGAGAGCATTTCTCCCCCAGCCCAGAGAAGAGAGCATTCTCCCCCAGCCCAGAGAGGAGAGAGAGAGAGAGAGAGCATTCTCCCCAGCCCAGAGAGAGAGAGAGAGCATTCTCCCCAGCCCAGAGAGAGAGAGAGAGCATTCTCCCCCAGCCCAGAGAGAGAGAGAGAGAGAGCATTCTTCCCCAGCCCAGAGAGAGAGAGAGCATTCTCCCCCAGCCAGAGAGAGAGAGAGAGAGCATTCTCCCCCAGCCCAGAGAGAGAGCATTCTCCCCCAGCCAGAGAGAGAGAGAGAGAGCATTCTCCCCAGCCCAGAGAGAGAGAGAGAGAGAGAGCATTCTCCCAGCCCAGAGAGAGAGAGAGAGAGCGCATTCTCACCCAGCCCAGAGAGAGAGACGAGAGAGAGCATTCTCCCCCCAGCCAGAGAGAGAGAGCATTCTCCCCGAGCCCAGAGAGAGAGAGAGAGCATTCTTCCCCCAGCCCAGAGAGAGAGAGCATTCTCCCCGAGCCCAGAGAGAGAGAGAGCATTCTCCCCCAGCCCAGAGAGAGAGAGAGCATTCTCCCCCAGCCCAGAGAGAGAGAGAGAGAGAGAGAGCATTCTCCCCCAGCCCAGAGAGAGAGAGAGAGCATTCTCCCCCAGCCCAGAGAGAGAGAGAGGGAGCATTCTCCCCAGCCCAGAGCGAGAGAGAGCATTCTCCCCAGCCCAGAGAGAGAGAGAGAAAGATCATTCTCCCCAGCCCAGAGAGAGAGAGCATTCTCCCCCAGCCCAGAGAGAGAGAGAGAGCATTCTCCCCAGCCCAGAGAGAGAGAGAGCATTCTCCCCCAGCCCAGAGAGAGAGAGAGCATTCTCCCCCAGCCCAGAGAGAGAGAGAGCATTCTCCCCCAGCCCAGAGAGAGAGAGCATTCTCCCCCAGCCCAGAGAGAGAGAGCATTCTCCCCCAGCCCAGAGAGAGAGAGCATTCTCCCCCAGCCCAGAGAGAGAGAGAGAGAGCATTCTCCCCAGCCCAGAGAGAGAGAGAGATGAGAGCATTCTCCCCCAGCCCAGAGAGAGAGAGAGCATTCTCCCCCAGCCCAGAGAGAGAGAGAGAGAGAGCATTCTCCCCCAGCCCAGAGAGAGAGAGCATTCTCCCCCAGCCCAGAGAGAGAGAGAGAGAGCATTCTCCCCCAGCCCAGAGAGAGAGAGAGAGCATTCTCCCCCAGCCCAGAGAGAGAGAGAGCATTCTCCCCCAGCCCAGAGAGAGAGAGAGAGAGAGAGCATTCTCCCCCAGCCCAGAGAGAGAGAGAGAGAGAGCATTCTCCCCCAGCCCAGAGAGAGAGAGCATTCTCCCCCAGCCCAGAGAGAGAGAGAGAGAGAGAGAGAGAGAGCATTCTCCCCCAGCCCAGAGAGAGAGCATTCTCCCCGAGCCCAGAGAGAGAGAGAGAGAGAGAGAGAGAGAGAGACCGTTCTCCCACAGCCCTGACTCATCTGATTTTAAATGCAGCAGACTTACTACCATCATATTTCACAGCGGCCAGCAGCCCGGCCTGTCATTGGCTATTGCCCTGCAGGGACCTGCAGTAAGTGCTCTAGGGTGCCCCCCAAATGACACACTTTTCCTTATAAAGTGCACTAATTTTGATCAGGGTCCATAGTGCTCTGGGCAAAAGGAGTGCACTACATAAAGAATGGGTTGCCATTTGGGACACATCCTAGCTATACCTTCTTGTAAAACCTATCCTTCCCATGCTGCAGTCCACCAACCCGATGGAAGAAGACATTGCAACATTGCAAAACAGACTAGAACAACGTTCAGCAAGTGAGAAACCCAGGTGGTCATATACAGTATAAGTCATATAGACTGTACATATCTATTTGATTATTTCAGAGAACAATAGCTGCTATTCATGACAAATTCACCCAGACGTGGACATATTTATGTCATTATCTCATGTACAGCAATAGCAGAGAGAGCATCAATTGTTTTTATTGCCTTCATGTATTACATCTTACCAGCTCTATTTTTCATTCCCATCTGACAGTTCTCAGGTAGCAGCCATTTACCTGGAGATGCTGAAAGTCAGAGTGAGAGTCTCCTACCGCTCTGTGCTTCTGCTGGGTCAAGTAAATGTGGTCAGAGGGCCACAGTGGCACAGGGCCATGTGTCAAATCCGCCAATGCTTCGAAATCCTTCGAAAAATGTGTATCCACTACCACTCTTCAGTCCCAGTACTTTAACTACCTTCAGTATCCACTACCACTCTTCAGTCCCAGTACTTTAACTACCTTCAGTATCCACTACCACTCTTCAGTCCCAGTACTTTAACTACCTTCAGTATCCACTACCACTCTTCAGTCCCAGTACTTTAACTACCTTCAGTATCCACTACCACTCTTCAGTCCCAGTACTTTAACTACCTTCAGTATCCACTACCACTCTTCAGTCCCAGTACTTTAACTACCTTCAGTATCCACTACCACTCTTCAGTCCCAGTACTTTAACTACCTTCAGTATCCACTACCACTCTTCAGTCCCAGTACTTTAACTACCTTCAGTATCCACTACCACTCTTCAGTCCCAGTACTTTAACTACCTTCAGTATCCACTACCACTCTTCAGTCCCAGTACTTTAACTACCTTCAGTATCCACTACCACTCTTCAGTCCCAGTACTTTAACTACCTTCAGTATCCACTACCACTCTTCAGTCCCAGTACTTTAACTACCTTCAGTATCCAACCACTTTAACACTTTAATAACTTTTTTGGTTGACAAGATTAGCAAACTTAGGTAAGACATGCAAACAACAAATTCTGAGCCTTCATATTCATGCATAATGGACTAAATAATGAAAGACCAGCACAATAGTTTTGAGTTCAACAAAGTGGGTGTGGAAGAGGTAAAACATTTTTTGCTATCAATAAGGACAAACCACTGACAACCTGGATGGTAAATTGCTGAGGCTGGTAGCGGAATACATTGTGACTCCTGTTTGACACATCTTAAATTTAAGCCTAGAATACAGTGTGGGTCCTCAGACATGGAGGCAGGCAAAGGTCATTCCGCTACCCAAGAATAGCAAAGCACCCTTTAATGGTTCAACCAGCGGACCAATCAGGATGTTGAAAGTGCTTAGAAAACTTTTAGAAAAACTTGTGTTTGATCAAATACTGTGTTTCTATGTATGCTGACGACTCAACTGTATACATGTCGTCTGCAAGAGTAAAAAACAACACTGACACCCCAAACATAAAGCTCCAGTCACTTTTAGAATGGGCAACTTCCAACAGGCTAGTGCAAAATATCAAAAAATGAAAAGCATCATTTCTGGGTCTTATAACTCGCTCAACGCTAAACCTTGTTTAGATCTATTATTGACAATGTTGAGCAAGTTGAGGACACTAAACTGCTGGGTGTAACCCTAAATAGCAAGCTGTCATGGTCGAAACATATAGACTCAATGGTTGCTAAAATGGGAAGAGGTCTGTCCATGATAGGGCGTTGCTCTGCCTTCTTGACATCTCAGTCGACCAGACAAGTCTTACAGGCCCCAGTTTTGTCGCACCGGGACTACTGCCCAGCTGTGTGGTCAAGTGTAGTTTCACCGGGACTACTGCCCAGCTGTGTGGTCAAGTGTAGTTTCACCGGGACTACTGCCCAGCTGTGTGGTCAAGTGTAGTTTCACCGGGACTACTGCCCAGCTGTGTGGTCAAGTGTAGTTTCATCGGGACTACTGCCCAGCTGTGTGGTCAAGTGTAGTTTCACCGGGACTACTGCCCAGCTGTGTGGTCAAGTGCGGCAAAAAAGGGCACACTGTACCAGTCAAAAGTTTGGACACCTACACATTCCATGATTTTTCTTTATTTTGACTATTTTCTACATTGTTGAATAATAGTGAAGACATCAAAACTATGAAACCTCCACCGTCCTTCCCTCCACGTCCTTCCCTCCACCGTCCTTCCCTCCACCGTCCTTCCCTCCACCGTCCTTCCCTCCACGTCCTTCCCTCCACCGTCCTTCCCTCCACCGTCCTTCCCTCCACCGTCCTTCCCTCCACGTCGTTCCCTCCACCGTCCTTCCCTCCACCGTCCTTCCCTCCACCGTCCTTCCCTCCACCTTTCTTTCCTCCTATCGGATCAGAATTCCTCCTCTCTATCTCTATTTCCCTGGAGGGTGTATGACCCACGCTGCCTGAGAGAAGGACTCCCCCATTTGACCTCATCACATCCCCCATCTGAGCATCACTCCATCAAACCTATCCCCCTCTCCTCCCTCCCTCCCTCCCTCCCCCATCCATCCACTACATCACTCCATCAGACCATCCCCCTCTCCTCCCTCCCTCCCCCATCCATCCACTACATCACTCCATCAGACCATCCCCCTCTCCTCCCTCCCTCCCTCCCCCAACCATCCACTACATCACTCCATCAGACCATCCCCCTCTCCTCCCTCCCTCCCTCCCCCATCCATCTACTACATCACTCCATCAGACCATCCCCCTCCCTCCCTCCCCCTATCCATCCACTACATCACTCCATCAGACATTCCCCTCTCCTCCCTCCCTCCCTCCCTCCCTCCCTCCCTCCCTCCCTCCCTCCCTCCCTCCCTCCCTCCCTCCCCCTATCCATCCACTACATCACTCCATCAGACATTCCCCTCTCCTCCCTCCCTCCCTCCCTCCCTCCCTCCCTCCCTCCCTCCCTCCCTCCCTCCCTCCCTCCCTCCCTCCCTCCCTCCCTCCCCCTATCCATCCACTACATCACTCCATCAGACATTCCCCTCTCCTCCCTCCCTCCCTCCCTCCCTCCCTCCCTCCCTCCCTCCCCCATCCATCCACTACATCACTCCTTCAGACCATCCCCCTCTCCTCCCTCCCCCATCCATCTCCTTCATCACCCCATCCAACCCATCAGCCATTAACTGTATACAGTTGAACTCTCTCTCTCTTGCTCTCTTTCTCTTTCAATCCACCTCTCTCTCTGTCTCTGCATCCCCTCTCTCTCTCTCTCTCTATCTTTCTCTCTCTCTCTCTTTCGCTCAATTCAATTCAAGGGGCTTCATTGGCATGGGTAACTTATGTTAACATTGCCAAAGCAAGTGAAATGGAAAAACAAAAGTGAAATAAACCATAAAAAGTGAAGAGTAACATTACACTCACACAAGTTCCAAAATAATAGAGACATTTCAAACGTCATATTACGTCTATATACAGAGTTGTAACGATGTGCAAATAGTTAAAGTACAAAAGGGAAATCAAATAAACATGGGTTGTATTGACACAGGTGTTTGTTCTTCACTGATTGCCCTTTTCTTGTGGCAACAGGTTACAAATGTTGCTGCTGTGATTGGACACTGTGGTATTTCACACAATAAATATCCATGTTTAACATTAAACTAGGCAAGTCAGTTAAGAACAAATTCTTATTTCCAATGATGTCCTAGGAACAGTGCCTTGTTCAGGGGCAGAACGACAGATTTTGACCTTGTCAGCTCAGGGATTCAATCCACCAACCTTTCGGTTACTATCCCAAAACTCTAACCACTAGGCTACCTGCTGCCCCAAACAAAATTGGAGTTTATCAAAACTGGATTTGTTTTAGAATTCTTCGTGGGTCTGTGTAATCTGAGGGAAGTATGTGTCTCTAATGTCGTCATACATTTGGGAGGAAGTTAGGACGTGCAGCTCTGTTTTCACCTCATTTTTTGGGTAGTGTGCACTTAGCCTGTCTTCTCTTGAGAGCCAGGTCTGCCTACAGTGACCTTTCTCAATAGCAAGGCTATGCTTACTGAGTCTGTACACACATTGGCTTGCGAAAATATTCACTCCCCTTGGCATTTTTCCTGTTTTGTTGCCATACAACCTGGAATTAAAATGAATTTGGGGGGGGCGTATCATTTGATTTACACAACTTTGAAGATGCAAAATATTTTTTCTTGTGAAACAAACAAGACAAAAAAACAGACTTGAGCATGCATAACTATTCACCCCACCAAAGTCAATAATTTGTAGAGCCACCTTTTGCAGCAATTAAAGCTGCAAGTCTCTTGGGGTATGTCTATATAAGCTTGGCACATCTAGCCACTGGGATTTTTGCTTTCTTCAAGGCAAAACTGCTCCAGCTCCTTCAAGTTGGATGGGTTCCGCTGGTGTACAGCAATCTTTAAGTAATAGATTCTCAATTGGATTGAGGTCTGGGCTTTGACTAGGCCATTCAAAGATATTTAAATGTTTCCCTTTAAACCACTCAAGTATTGCTTTAGCAGTATGCTTAGGGTCATTGTCCTGCTGGAAGGTGAACCTCCGTTCCGGTCTCAAATTTCTGGAAGACTGAAACAGGTTTCCCTCAATAATTTCCCTATATTTAGTGGCAACCATCATTCCTTCAGTTCTGACCAGTTTCCCAGTCCCTGCCGTTGAAAAACACCCCCATAGCATGATGCTGCCACCACCATGCTTCACTGTGGGGATGGAATTCTCAGGGTGATGAGAGGTGATGGGTTTGCACTAGACATAGTGTTTTCCTTGATGGCCAAAAATATACATTTTAGTCTCATCTGACCAGAGTACCTTCTTCCATATGTTTGGGGAGTCTCCCACATGTCTTTTGGCGAGCAATGCCTTTTTTCTGGACACTCTTCTGTGAAGCCCAGCTCTGTAGAGTGTGCGACTTAAAGTGGTCCTATGGACAGATACTCCAATCTCCGCTGTGGAGCTTTGCAGCTCCTTCAGGCTTATCTTTGGTCTCGTTGTTGCCTCTCTGATTAATGCCCTCCTTGCCTTTTCCGTGAGTTTTGGTGGGCGGCCCTCTCTTTGCAGGTTTGTTGTGGTGGCATATTCTTTCACATTTTTAATAATGGATTTAATGGTGCTCATTGGGATGTTCAAAGTTTCTGATATTTTTTTATAACCCAACCCTGATCTGTACTTCTCCACAACTTTGTCCCTGACCTGTTTGGAGAGCTCCTTAGTCTTCATGGTTCCGCTTGCTTGGTGGTGCCCCTTGTTTAGTGGTGTTGCAGACTCTGGGGCCTTTCTGAACAGGTGTATATCTACTGAGATTATGTGACAGATCATGTGATACTTAGATTGCACACAGGTGGACTTTATTTAACTAATTATGTGACTTCTGAAGGTAATTGGTTGCACCAGATCTTATTTAGGGGCTTCAGAGCAATACATAAGCACGCACCACTTTTCTGTTATTTTTTAAATTTCACTTCACCAATTTGGACTATTTTGTGTATTTCCATTACATAAAATCCAAATAAAAATCCATTTAAATTATGAATGCTGTCCCTGAATACTTTTGCAAGGCACTGTAGCTGGCCAAAATTAGGAACAGGCGGCCGGCGGCATATTAATTGGGGAGTACGGGCTCATAGTAATGGCTGGAACAGAATTAATGGAATGGTATCAATCACATTTCCATATCGTTGATATCATTCCACTCACTCCATTTCAGCCATTATTGTTAGCCGTCCTCCCCTCAGCAGTCCTGTGTTAGTGTTGGTTTTCAGTGAATTTATGTAAATCACGAAGCTCCTCTACATTTCCTGCGGTGCAGGAAAATTCTCAGTAACAAAATAGTTATCAAATTAAGATCCTACACCTGTATGCCTTTGAGGCACAATAATGTACATTTTGGCAACAACATAATATTGTAGATGTAGATAGAATACTCTAAAACGTTAAATGATTCATTTACAGTGGGGAAATCTCAAAATGGTACAAAATATGCCAGTGAAGTAACAGACAAACAGAGCATTTTTACTTGCTCTGGGAGACGGTCAAAAGGCTGACTGATAGAGATCAGACAAGATCACCTTACAATACATCGACTGTGTGCTCCCTTCCAAGAGAGCCTTAAAGACACCCATTTTAGATCTTAATTAATGTGTCTAGACACCATTCAGGCAGTTAATATAGGTGCCTATTACCCACAGTGGTGCCCAGGCTGCATCCCAAATGGCACCATATTCCCTATATAGTGTACTACTTTTGAGTAGTACATTCAGTACTTAAGGAATAGTGCGCAATTTGGGATGCCGCCATGATGAGTATGCAGCAGCAAATTGTTGAGCTGCCACTTACCCCTAGACAGAAAGAAAGAGAGAGAAAAGAGAGAGAGAGAGAGAAAACAAACCTGAGCCTACGCCTTCACTAAGGTGAATCACTAAAACAATACTGAAATACACTACGGAAAAAGAAGGAACAGCACATCAGAACGTAATTGAAGAATCCATAGACTCAAACCACTTCTGGGAAAATTGGAAAACACTAAACGAACAACAACATGAAGAGTTATCTATCCAAAACGGAGATGTATGGGTAAACCACTTCTCCAATCTTTTTGGCCATATACAGTGCCTTGCAAAAGTATTCATCCCCCTTGGTGCTTTTCCTATTTTGTTGCATTACAACCTGTAATTTAAATGGATATTTATTCGTATTTCATGTAATGGACATACATAAAATATTCCAAATTGGTGAAGTGAAATGAAAAAGATAACTTGTTTAAAATAAATCACACAAAAAGAAACAGAAAAGTGGTGTGTGGATATGTATTCACCCCGTTTGCTATGAAACCCCTGAATAACATCTGCTGCAACCAATTACCTTCAGAAGTCACATAATTAGTTAAATAAATTCCACCTGTGTGGAATCTAACTGTCACATGACCTCAGTATATATACATCTGTTCTGAAAGTCCCCAGAGTCTGCAACACCACTAAGCACCATTTCTTTTGACCTTTATTTAACTAGGCAAGTCAGTTAAGAACAAATTCTTATTTTCAATGACGGCCTAGGAACAGTGGGTTAACTGCCTGTTCAGGGGAAGAACAAGAGATTTTTACCTTGTCAGCTCAGGGATTCGATCTTGCAACCTTTCGCTTACAAGTCCATTGCTCTAAACACTAGGCTACCTGCCGCCCCAATGAAGACCAAAGAGCTCTCCAAACAGACATTTGTAGAGAAGTACAGATCAGGGTTGAGTTATAAAAAAAATATCCTAAACTTTGAACATCCCCACTGAGCATCATTAAATCCATTATTAAATAATGGAAATAATATGGCAAACCTGCCAAGAGAGGGCCGCCCACCAAAACTCACGGACCAGGCAAGGAGGGCAGAGAGGCATCAAAGAGACCAAAGATAAGGTGCATAGTTACGCACGCTCAAGTTTTCCTTTTTTTGGTCATATTTCTTGTTTGTTTCACAATAAAAAAATATTTTTCATCTTCAAAGTGGTCGGCATTTGTGTAAATCAAATGATACAAACCCCGCAAAAATCAATTTTAATTCCAGGTTGTAAGGCAACAAAATAGGAAAAATGCCAAGGGGGTGAATACTTTCGCAAGCCACTGTAAACAAAGAAAAAACAGCAAATACAAATCTTAGAGTCAACTATTAAAGACGACCAGAATCCACTGGATTCTCCTACTACATTGAATGAACTACAAGACAAATGACAAACCCTCCAACCCCAAAAGGCCTGTGGTGTTGATAGTATCCTTAATGAAATGATAAAATATACAGACCACAAATTCCAATTGGCTATACTTAAACTCTTTAACATCATCCTTAGCACTGGCATCTTCCCCAATATTTGGAACCAAGGACTGATCACCCCAATCCAGAAAAGTGGAGACAAATTTGACCCCAATAACTCCCATGCGTTATGCGCCAACAGCAACAGAAAATCCTCTGCATTATCATTAACAGCAGACTCGTACATTTCCTCAGTGAAAACAATGTACTGAGCAAATGTCAAATTGGCTTTTTACTGAATTACCGTACGACAGACCACGTATTCACTCTGCACACCCTAATTGACAAACAAACAAACCAAAACAAAAGCAGTGTTCTCATGATTTGTTGATTTCAAAAAAGCATTTGACTCAATTTGGCATGAAGGGCTTCTATACAAAATGATGGAAAGTGATGTTGGGGGTAAAAACATATGACATTATAAAATCACTGTATAAGGAACAAAAATGGCCAAAAAACACACATTTCTTTCCACATGGCCGTGGGGTGAGATAGGGATGCAGCTTAAGCCCCACCCTCATAAACATGTATATCAACGAATTGGTGAGGGCACTAGAACAGTCTGTAGCACCTGGTCTCAACCTACTAGAATCTGAAGTCAAATGTCTACTGTTTGCTGATGATCTGGTTCTTCTGTCCCCAACCAAGGAGGGCCTACAGCAGCACCTCGGTCTTCTGCACAGATTCTGCCAGACTTGGGCCCTGACAGTAAATCTCAGTAAGACAAAAATAATGGTGTTCCAAAAAACACACCACAAATACAAATTCCATCTAGACACCGTTGCCCCAAAAAACTATACATACCTTGACCTAAACATTAGCGACACAGGTAACTTCCATAAAGCTGTGAACAATCTGAGAGACAAGGCAAGAAGGGCCTTCTATGCAGTCCCCTAAGCAAGCTGGTCCTGGGGCTCTGTTCACAGACACAACACCCATTGGAAAGAATTAACAAAAAAACAGAGCAAACTAGAATGCTGTTTGGCACTAAACAGAGTACACAGTGGCAGAATTCCTGACCACTGTGACTGACCCAAACTTAAGGAAAGCTTTGACTATGTACAGACTCAGTGAGCATAGCCTTGCTATTGAGAAAGGCCCGCAGTACGCAGACCTGGCTCTCCAAGAAAAGACAGGCTATATGCACACTGCCCACAAAATGAGGTGGAAACAGAGCTGCACTTCCAAACCTGCCAGATATATATTGACTATATTAGAGACACATATTTCCCGCCGGATTACACAGACCCACAAAGAATTTGAAAACAAACCCCATTTTGATAAACTCCCATATCTACTGGGTGAAATACCACAGTGTGTCATCCCAGCAGCAAGATGTGTGACCTGTTGCCACAAGAAAAGGGCAGCCAGTGAAGAACAAACACCATTGTAAATACAACCCATATTTATGCTTATTCATCTTTGCTTTTGTACTTTTTATTGTTTATTTCAATTTTGTTTATTATCTTTTTCACTTGCTTTGCCAATGTTAACAAATGTTTCCCATGCCAATAAAGCCCTTAGAGAGAGAGAGAGAGAGAGACTTAAAGAGACAGGTTCCTATAATCACAACAGGACACATCTTATCCACTTCAATTTCCTTTTCCTCACTCTGTAACGCCCTATCAAACACACTGTTCATAGGATGCACTCAGTGATGAGAATCCTAACCCTAGCTTCTTGTCCACAGCTCCAGCTCAAGTTATCCACTGAGCATTATGTAAAATAAGTTCAACAGCTCCAACTCAATTTAACCACTGAGCATTATGTAAAATAAGTTCAACAGCTCCTCTCAATCATACAAACACGAGCCAAGAAACGTGCAAGATGGAAACTGAGCTGCACTTCCTAACCTCCTGCCACATATTTCCCTCAGATTACACACACCCAGAATTTTTTATTTTTTTTAATCTAATTTTGATAAACTCCCGTATCTATTGGGTGAAATACCACATTGTGCCATCACAGCAACAAGATTTGTGAACCGTTTCCACAAGAAAAGGGCAAACAATGAAGAACAAACACCATTGTAAATACAACCCATATTTATGTTTATTTATCTTCTTCTCTTTTGCACTTGAACTATTTGCACATAATGTGACATTTTAAATGTCTTTATTCTTTTGGGAACTTTTGTGAGTGTAATGTTTGTGTAATGCTTGGGGGTAGAAGCTGTTTAGAAGCCTCTTTGACCTAGACTTGGAGCTCCGGTACCGCTTGCCGTGTGGTAGCTGAGAAAACAGTCTGTGACTAGGGTTGCTGGAGTCTTTGACAATTTTCAGGGCCTTCCTCTGACACCGCCTGGTATAGAAGTCCTGGATGGCAGGAAGCTTGGCCCCAGTGATGTACTGGGCCGTTCACATTACCCTCTGTAGTGCCTTGCAGTGGGAGGCCGAGCAGTTGCCATACCAAGCAGTCATGCTCGCTCCATGAATGTCACTGTGTGCTTGGACCATGTTAGTTTGTTGGTGATGTGGACACCAAGGAACTTGAAGCTCTCAACCTGCTCCACTGCAGCCCCATCGATGAGAATGGGTGTGTGCTCTGTCCTCTTTTCCTGTAGTCCACTATCATCTCCTTTGTCTTGGTCACGCTGAGGGAGAGGTTGTTGTCCTGGCCCCACACGGCCAGGTCTCTGACCTCCTCCCTATAGGCTGTCTCGTTGTTGTCAGTGATCAGGCCTACCACTGTTGTGTCATCGTCAAATTTAATGATGGTGTTGGAGTCGTTTCTGGCCGTGCAGCCATGAGTGAACAGAGAGTACAGAAGGGGGCTGAGCACGCACTGAGGGGCCCCTGTGTTGAGGATCAGTGTGGCGGATGTATTGTTACCTACCGTTACCACCTCGGGTGACCCGTCAGGAAGTCTAGGATACAGTTGCAGAGGGAGGTGTTTAGTCCCAGGGTCCTTAGCTTATTGATGAGCTTTGAGGGCACTATGGTATTAAATGCTGAGCTGTAGTCAATGAACAGCATTCTCACATAGATGTTACTTCTGTCCAGATGGGAAAGGGCAGTGTGGAGTGCAATAGAGACTGCATCATCTGTGGATCTGTTGGGGCAGTATGCAGATTGGAGTGGGTCTAGGGTTTCTGGGATGATGGTGCAGATGTGAGCCATGACCAGCCTTTCAGAGCACTTCATGGCTACAGACGTGAGTGCTACGAGTCGGTAGTCATTTAGGCAGGTTACCTTAGTGTTCTTGGGCACAGGCACTATGGTGGTCTGCTTAAAACATGTTGGTATTACAGACTCGGACAGGGACAGGTTGAAAATGTCAGTGAAGACACTTGCTAGTTGGTCAACGCATGCTCGCAGTACACGTCCTGGTATTCTGTCTGGCCCTGCGGCCTTGTGAATGTTGACCTGTCTAAAGGTCTTACTCACATCGGCTGTGGAGAGAGTGATCACACAGTCTTCCGGTATAGCTGGTGCTCTCGTGCATGTTTCAGTGTTATTTGCCTTGAAGCGAGCATAGAAGTAGTTGAGCTTCCCTTTGTAGTCTGTAATGGTTTGCAGGCCCTGCTACATCCGATGAGCATCAGAGCCGGTGTAGTAAGACTCGCTCTTAGTCCTGTGTTGACACTTTGCCTGTTTGATGGTTCGTCTGAGGGCATAGCAGGATTTCTTATAAGCTTTCGGGTTAGAGTCCTGCGGGACTCTTCCATTTCCACATATCCACTTTCATTTTCTTTTCGTCACTCTGTAATGGCCTATCAAACACTGTTCATAGGATGTACTCAGTGATGAGAACCCTAACCCTAGCTTAATGTCCACAGCTCCAGCTCAAGTTATCCACTGAGCATTATGTAAAATAAGTTCAACAGCTCCTCTCAATCATACAGTACTTTAGAGACAAAAACACGAGCTAAGAAGCGTGCAAGAAACTACCTTAACTATCAGCCTGAGATACTGAAAACTACCTCAACTATCAGCCTGAGATACTGAAAACTACCTCAACTATCAGCCTGAGATTCTGAAAACTACCTCAACTATCAGCCTGAGATTCTGAAAACTACCTACACTATCAGCCTGAGATACTGAAAACTACCTACACTATCAGCCTGAGATACTGAAAACTACCTCAACTATCAGCCTGAGATACTGAAAACTACCTCAACTATCAGCCTGAGATACTGAAAACTACCTCAACTATCAGCCTGAGATACTGAAAACTACCTACACTATCAGCCTGAGATACTGAAAACTACCTCAACTATCAGCCTGAGATACTGAAAACTACCTCAACTATCAGCCTGAGATACTGAAAACTACCTCAACTATCAGCCTGAGATACTGAAAACTACCTCAACTATCAGCCTGAGATACTGAAAACTACTTCAACTATCAGCCTGAGATACTGAAGACTACCTACACTATCAGCCTGAGATACTGAAAACTACCTCAACTATCAGCCTGAGATACTGAAAACTACCTCAACTATCAGCCTGAGATACTGAAAACTACCTCAACTATCAGCCTGAGATACTGAAAACTACCTCAACTATCAGCCTGAGATACTGAAGACTACCTCAACTATCAGCCTGAGATACTGAAGACTACCTACACTATCAGCCTGAGATACTGAAGACTACCTACACTATCAGCCTGAGATACTGAAGACAAACAGAGGCTTTGTCAGCAGAAAGGGAACTGTCTGAACAGTGTCACAGATAACTGCCTAATAGCACCCTATTCCCTACTGTATAGTGCACTACTTTTTACCAGAGCCCTATGGACACGTCTTTTTACCAAGGCCTGTACAAAAGTAGTGCACCAAAGAGGGAATAGGGTGCTATTGTGACTCAACAAATGTATTTTTCCTGGATTGTAATCAGAGTCCGGCCTGCACGGTAGCCTCTGTGCTCTATGCTCTGTGCTCCGGCAGAAAAGGCCATGCAGCCTGTATCCCAAATGGCACCCTATTCCCTATACGGCGTGCCACTTTTGATCAAGGCCCTGGTCAAAAGCAGTGCACTATATAGTGAATAGGGTGCCATTGTGGACACAACCCACCATATTTACTTGCTGTGGAACAGATTGAGTGCTGTACCTTACAACAGAATCCTGATAAAAAAGCCTTGTGCTGGTGTTCAGTTTATCTTGCAGGGATATCCTCCTCACTGAGACAGAGAAAGATTAGGTTCTATCCCAGGCTGAATCCCAAATGGCACCATTTTCCCTATATAGTGCGCTACTTTTGACCAGGGCCCATACGGCACTGGTTAAAAGTAGTGCACTATTTAGGGGAAAAGGATGCCGTTTGGGACGAGTCACAGTGGTAGCACGGACACGGATGTCCTCACCCATGGAAGTGGACACACACCGGTCCGCCCACTCCTGCCTGGGAGGACACCATCTTGGAAATGAAAACAAGGAAGAAATTCCACTCACTGAAATAATGTACCACCAGCCTACCATTGAAATGGAAACAAGATGACATAGGTGGTAGTGGTAGAATAGCTGACATGAAAGTTAAATATACATTATATCAGGGTTCCTTCTCTCAGAATCAGGAGGATGATAAAAAACTATTTGTCTGCCTGCCAGTAGGTCTGCCTGTCTGGCTGGCTACCTGCCTGTCTGTCTGTATCTGTCTGGCTGCCTGTCTGTCTGGCTGCCTACCTGCCTGTAGGTCTGCCTTTCTGTCTGGCTACCTGCCTGTCTGTCTGTAGATCTGCCTGTCTGGCTGGCTACCTACCTGTCTGCCTGTAGATCTGCCTGTAGATCTGCCTGTCTGTCTGTCTGCCTGCCTGCCTGCATGCCTGCCTGCCTGCCTGCCTGTCTGCCTGCCTGCCTGTCTGTCTGCCTGCCTGTCTGCCTGTCTGTCTGTCTGTGAGCTTGTAAAGGGAGGAAGATGATTTCACACACCAGTGTATGCCTTTGAATAATATAAAGTATTGTAGATGGGAGCTGAATAAAGTGTGTACACAGTGGAAGTGATTGAAATGTAGGCCTAGTTGTGCAGTATATTGATGTAGAGATATAAAGACACTCATTGGCTCAGACAGAGCATTGTTTTCAACGTAATATGTTTTGGGGAGAACAGAATAAAATAAAGGGGTTAAATGGGTCCCAAATGGCACCCTATTCCCCCAGGCCTCTGGTCAAAAGTAGTGTACTATATAGGGAATAGGGTGCCATTTGGGACATAGACATATACTTTCTATGGGAGCATGATTATGGGTGGAAGTGTCAAACTCCACAGGATATGTAACATCTCTCCTCTGACAGTCACTCATCATCCCAGCAGCTAATATGATGCCCCTCAGCAGCCACTGGTTTGGTTCACAATAGGCAATAATCATAACACTCACCCATGCCCCTAATTTATTTTAAGCCACTGAAACAAACAACCAAATCAAACTAAACAGCGGAGGATAGAGGAGGCATGACAAAGAGCTTGTAGAGCAGGGATAGTTTGATGGTTCCTTGTGGCTTTCCTCCATATCATCTAGTCTTGATTACTGTTTTGTCCCTCCTGATCTGGCATCTCGCCACTGTGCTGCAGCAATTACCATATTATACAGCACTCCACCAAACATGCAATTTAATCATTACCTTTAAAGTCACATTTTAATTACCAGTGCATCTTTTTACCAGATCCTCACTCCTTTCTCCGCTCCTCCTCTCTCTGCTCCTCCTCGCTCCTCTCTCCGCTCCTCCTCTCTCTGCTCCTCCTCGCTCCTCTCTCTGCTCCTCCTCGCTCCTCTCTCTGCTCCTCCTCGCTCCTCTCTCCGCTCCTCCTCGCTCCTCTCTCCGCTCCTCCTCGCTCCTCTCTCCGCTCCTCCTCGCTCCTCTCTCCGCTCCTCCTCGCTCCTCTCTCTGCTCCTCCTCGCTACTCCTCGCTCCTCTCTCCGCTCCTCCTCGCTCCTCTCTCTGCTCCTCCTCGCTCCTCTCTCCGCTCCTCCTCGCTCCTCTCTCCGCTCCTCTCCCTGCTCCTTTCTCCGCTCCTCCTCGCTCCTCTCTCCGCTCCTCTCCCTGCTCCTTTCTCCGCTCCTCTCTCTGCTCCTCTCTCCGCTCCTCTCCCTGCTCCTCTCTCCACTCCTCTCCCTGCTCCTCTCTCCGCTCCTCCTCGCTCCTTTCTCCGCTCCTCTCCCTGCTCCTCTCTCTGCTCATTCTCCGTTCCTCTCTCCACTCCTTCTCCACTCTTCTCTCCGCTCCTCCTCGCTCCTCTCTCTGCTCCTCTCTCTGCTCCTCCTCGCTCCTTTCTCCACTCCTTTCTCCGCTCCTCTCCCTGCTCCTCTCTCCGCTCCTCTCCCTGCTCCTTTCTCCACTCCTCTCTCTGCTCCTCTCTCCGCTCCTCTCCCTGCTCCTCTCTCCGAACCTCTCCCTGCTCCTTTCTCCGCTCCTCTCCCTGCTCCTCTCTCCGCTCCTCTCCCTACTCCTTTCTCCGCTCCTCTCTCTGCTCCTCTCTCTGCTCCTCTCTCCACTCCTCTCCCTGCTCCTCTCTCCGCTTCTCCTCGCTCCTTTCTCCGCTCCTCTCCCTGCTCCTCTCTCTGCTCATTCTCCGTTCCTCTCTCCACTCCTTCTCCACTCTTCTCTCCGCTCCTCTCTCCACTCCTTCTCCACTCTTCTCTCCGCTCCTCTCTCCACTCCTTTTCCACTCTTCTCTCCGCTCCTCCTCGCTCCTCTCTCTGCTCCTCCTCGCTCCTCTCTCCGCTCCTCTCCCTGCTCCTCTCTCCGCTCCTCCTCGCTCCTCTCTCCGCTCCTCTCCCTGCTCCTCTCTCCGCTCCTCCTCGCTCCTTTCTCCGCTCCTCTCTCTACTCCTCTCTTCGCTCATTCTCCGTTCCTCTCTCCACTCCTTCTCCACTCTTCTCTCCGCTCCTCTCTCCACTCCTTCTCCACTCTTCTCTCCGCTCCTCTCTCCACTCCTTTTCCACTCTTCTCTCCGCTCCTCCTCGCTCCTCTCTCTGCTCCTCCTCGCTCCTCTCTCCGCTCCTCTCCCTGCTCCTCTCTCCGCTCCTCCTCGCTCCTCTCTCCGCTCCTCTCCCTGCTCCTCTCTCCGCTCCTCCTCGCTCCTTTCTCCGCTCCTCTCTCTACTCCTCTCTTCGCTCCTCTCCCTGCTCCTCTCTCCGCTCCTCTCCCTGCTCCTCTCTCCGCTCCTCCTAGCTCCTTTCTCCGCTCCTCTCCCTGCTCCTCTCTCTGCTCCTTCTCCGTTCCCTACTCCACTCCTTCTCCACTCTTCTCTCCGCTCCTCCTCGCTCCTCTCTCCGCTCTTCTCCCTGCTCCTCTCTCCGCTCCTCTCCCTGCTCCTTTCTCTGCTCCTCTCCCTGCTCCTCTCTCCGCTCCTCCTCGCTCCTCTCTCCGCTCCTCTCCCTGCTCCTTTCTCCGCTCCTCTCTCTGCATCTCTCTCCGCTCCTCTCCCTGCTCCTCTCTCCACTCCTCTCCCTGCTCCTCTCTCCGCTCCTCCTCGCTCCTTTCTCCGCTCCTCTCCCTGCTCCTCTCTCTGCTCATTCTCCGTTCCTCTCTCCACTCCTCCTCCACTCTTCTCTCCGCTCCTCTCTCCACTCCTTTTCCACTCTTCTCTCCGCTCCTCCTCGCGCCTCTCTCCGCTCCTCCTCGCTCCTTTCTCCGCCCCTCTCCCTGCTCCTCTCTCCGCTCCTTTCTCCGCTCCTCTCTCTGCTCCTCTCTCCGCTCCTCTCCCTGCTCCTCTCTCCGCTCCTCCTCGCTCCTTTCTCCGCCCCTCTCCCTGCTCCTCTCTCCGCTCCTTTCTCCGCTTCTCTCTCCGCTCCTCTCTCCGCTCCTCTCCCTGCTACTCTCTCCGCTCATCCTCGCTCCTTTCTACTCTCCTCTCCCTGCTCCTCTCTCCGCTCCTCCTAGCTCCTTTCTCCGCTCCTCTCCCTGCTCCTCTCTCTGCTCCTTCTCCGTTCCCTACTCCACTCCTTCTCCACTCCTCTCTCTGCTCCTCCTCGCTCCTCTCTCCGCTCCTCCTCGCTCCTCTCTCTGCTCCTCCTCACTCCTCTCTCTGCTCCTCCTCGCTCCTCTCTCCGCTCCTCCTCGCTCCTCTCTCTGCTCCTCCTCACTCCTCTCTCCGCTCCTCCTCGCTCCTCTCTCTGCTCCTCCTTGCTCCTCTCTCCGCTCCTCTCTCTGCTCCTCCTCGCTCCTCTCTCTGCCCCTCCTCACTCCTCCTCTCTCCGCTCCTTCTCGCTCCTCTCTCTATCCCTCTTCGCTCCTCTCTCCGCTCCTCCTCGCTCCTCTCTCCGCTCCTCTCCCTGCTCCTTTCTCCGCTCCTCTCTCTGCTCCTCTCTCCGCTCCTCTCCCTGCTCCTCTCTCCACTGCTCTCCCTGCTCCTCTCTCCGCTCCTCCTCGCTCCTTTCTCCGCTCCTCTCCCTGCTCCTCTCTCTGCTCATTCTCCGTTCCTCTCTCCACTCCTTCTCCACTCTTCTCTCCGCTCCTCCTCGCTCCTCTCTCCGCTCCTCTCTCTGCTCCTCCTCGCTCCTTTCTCCACTCCTTTCTCCGCTCCTCTCCCTGCTCCTCTCTCCGCTCCTCTCCCTGCTCCTTTCTCCGCTCCTCTCTCTGCTCCTCTCTCCGCTCCTCTCCCTGCTCATCTCTCCGAACCTCTCCCTGCTCCTTTCTCCGCTCCTCTCCCTGCTCCTCTCTCCGCTCCTCCTCGCTCCTCTCTCTGCTCCTCTCCCTACTCCTTTCTCCGCTCCTCTCTCCGCTCCTCTCCCTGCTCCTCTCTCCACTCCTCTCCCTGCTCCTCTCTCCGCTTCTCCTCGCTCCTTTCTCCGCTCCTCTCCCTGCTCCTCTCTCCACTCCTTCTCCACTCTTCTCTCGCTCCTCCTCGCTCCTCTCTCCGCTCCTCTCTCTGCTCCTCCTCGCTCCTTTCTCCGCTCCTCTCCCTGCTCCTCTCCCTGCTCCTCTCTCCGCTCCTCCTCGCTCCTTTCTCCGCTCCTCTCTCTGCTCCTCTCTCCGCTCCTCTCCCTGCTCCTCTCTCCGCTCCCCTCCCTGCTCCTCTCTCCGCTCCTCTCCCTGCTCCTCTCTCCACTCCTCTCTCTGCTCCTCTCTCCGCTCCTCTCTCCGCTCCTCCTCGCTCCTTTCTCCGCTCCTCTCTCTGCTCCTCTCTCCGCTCCTTTCCCTGCTCCTCTCTCCGCTCCTCTCCCTGCTCCTCTCTCCGCTCCTCCTAGCTCCTTTCTCCGCTCCTCTCCCTGCTCCTCTCTCTGCTCCTTCTCCGTTCCCTACTCCACTCCTTCTCCACTCTTCTCTCCGCTCCTCCTCACTCCTCTCTCCGCTCCTCTCCCTGCTCCTCTCTCCGCTCCTCTCCCTGCTCCTCTCTCCGCTCCTCTCTCTGCTCCTCTCTCCGCTCCTTTCTCCGCTCCTCTCCCTGCTCCTCTCCCTGCTCCTCTCCCTGCTCCTCTCTCCGCACCTCTCTCTGCTCCTCTCTCCGCTCCTCCTAGCTCCTTTCTCCGCTCCTCTCCCTGCTCCTCTCTCTGCTCCTTCTCCGTTCCCTACTCCACTCCTTCTCCACTCTTCTCTCCACTCCTCTCTCCACTCCTTCTCCACTCTTCTCTCCACTCCTCTCCCTGCTCCTCTCTCCGCTTCTCCTCGCTCCTTTCTCCGCTCCTCTCCCTGCTCCTCTCTCCACTCCTTCTCCACTCTTCTCTCGCTCCTCCTCGCTCCTCTCTCCGCTCCTTTCTCTGCTCCTCCTCGCTCCTTTCTCCGCTCCTCTCCCTGCTCCTCTCCCTGCTCCTCTCTCCGCTCCTCCTCGCTCCTTTCTCCGCTCCTCTCTCTGCTCCTCTCTCCGCTCCTCTCCCTGCTCCTCTCTCCGCTCCTCTCCCTGCTCCTCTCTCCGCTCCTCTCCCTGCTCCTCTCTCCACTCCTCTCTCTGCTCCTCTCTCCGCTCCTCTCTCCGCTCCTCCTAGCTCCTTTCTCCGCTCCTCTCCCTGCTCCTCTCTCTGCTCCTTCTCCGTTCCCTACTCCACTCCTTCTCCACTCTTCTCTCCGCTCCTCCTCACTCCTCTCTCCGCTCCTCTCCCTGCTCCTCTCTCCGCTCCTCTCCCTGCTCCTCTCTCCGCTCCTCTCTCTGCTCCTCTCTCCGCTCCTTTCTCCGCTCCTCTCCCTGCTCCTCTCCCTGCTCCTCTCTCCGCTCCTCTCTCTGCTCCTCTCTCCGCTCCTCCTAGCTCCTTTCTCCGCTCCTCTCCCTGCTCCTCTCTCTGCTCCTTCTCCGTTCCCTACTCCACTCCTTCTCCACTCTTCTCTCCACTCCTCTCTCCACTCTTCTCTCCGCTCCTCTCTCCACTCTTCTCTCCACTCCTCTCTCCACTCCTTCTCCACTCTTCTCTCCACTCCTCTCTCCACTCCTTCTCCACTCTTCTCTCCACTCCTCTCTCCACTCCTTCTCCACTCTTCTCTCCACTCATCTCCCGGTCTCCAGCTGCTTATATAAAACCTCTCATAAAACACATACAGAGAAAGCGGTATGCATGCAGCTAGCAGTCCTCCACCTGTAATTCATCATTATATTCAGACTCTCGTCATTTCCAAAGATATGAAGGTTAATGAGTGAGGGCAGCTAGAGACCTGTCATTTTGCAGAAATGCATTCCTTTCTCTTGTGTGTTACTTTATCTTACCAGACATATACAGTCATCCAGATGCATTGTAGTTTTTATGTCCCTTCATCAACGCTGATTTTAAAGTGTCTCCACTTTCCACAAGTCCAGCACTTAAAGGTTGTTACTGTGTTGTACGATAAACCACACCCAGAACCCATCGTCCATCTCCACAATAGTTAACACAACACATTCATTCCACCAACTCATTTTCATTTTCATATGAATACACACGTGGATAATCCAAGTAGTTGTTATTCTTCATAATAACAATAATAATATGACACTTTAATGAGAAAAACAACCACAACAGGTTCAATGCCTCCCAGGCCTATATGTGAGGATGCGGAGTGCATGACAATGGCTGCCATGGCCTTGGTGGGACGGAGAGGCTGTTGTCCCTCTGAAGAGCCTTCCAGTCTAATCAATGCCTCATGGATCATGGATTAGTAGTCATACTCACAGGGCCACAGCTTTAATATTGTCACATCTCATGTCATGATGTGCAGCTTTGCCCAGCTGTAAGTGGATACATACTATTTGTACATACTACATATGTAAGATCTTAATTTGATTACCCTTAATGCCCATTAATAATATTCCACGTAATATTTCAGATTTCCTGTTGCTGAATTATTATTTTCCTGCTGTAGCATACTGGTTCAAATTAAGATCCTACATCTTCATATTAGAGCTATGTTATTTTAGAGTTGCTTCTGTAATCATAGATCAAAGTGAATACCAATGGCTAAGTAGATGTCATTCAGTCATTTATAGGGAGGAACATTCCAGTTCACAGTAGGACAGGGCAGCTAATGTAACACAATCAATCAATCAATGAAATGTACTTATAAAGCCCTTTTTACATCAGCACGTGTGAAAGTGCTTTACAGATACCCAGCCTAAAACACCAGAGAGCAAGCAGTGCAGATGCAGGAGCACAAGAGAGGAGAACCAGAGGAGAGGATGAGTACCCCCAGTCTTCCTGGGTGGAGGAGCCCAGTCTCTGGCCTGCCGCTGACCCAGGATGCATTGCAAAAGGCACCCTAATCCCTTTACAGTGCACATTGATTCACCCTGGCTGTCATTAATTGAAAGTCTTTGTTTATCATCAGTATCGAATTTTAAAAAACGTAGCGTAACATAAAACCCATTAGATGAGAAAGCCAGATGTCCCTCCCCTCTAACCTTCTCCTCCAATTGGTTTTGAAAAGGAGGAGAGGAGAGATGACGTGAGGAGTATGCATTTGAGATTCTTGCAGAATATCTCAAGGTGCTCACAGTGCCTAAGTTAGAACTATCTTAATTTGCGTCACATAGGGGCAGTCACAGGGGGAGTGAGAGAAGGGTGAGAAAAGTTTGACATAATTTCAGCAGTTATACAGTTCAGTGCTCAGAGGGATGGAAGGAGGGAGTGAAGTGTGAGGGGAAGAGAGGAGGAGAGAGAGAGAGACATAAATGAGAGCAGGGAGTAAACGGACTACATTAGTGACAGCTCCATTACCCAGAGGTGGGCAGATGTCCACCTGGCGCCTGGCTGTGTTAGCAGCTGAGGCAAGTGGAGCAGGAGGGGAGTGGAGGAGGGGGGGGGGGGGGGTGGAGGGGAGAGAGGGGGTGGAGGGGAGAGAGAGAGAGAGAGAGAGAATAAGAGGAGAGGAGAGGAGAGGAGAGGAGAGGAGAGGAGAGGAGAGGAGAGGAGAGGAGAGGAGAGGAGAGGAGAGGAGAGGAGAGGAGAGGAGAGGAGAGGAGAGGAGAGGAGAGGAGAGGAGAGAGAGAATATGAGGAGGGGTAGAGAGAGAGAGAGAGAGAGAGAGGATGGGCAGCACCAGGCAGGTGTTCTCCCTGTGGGTCTCTCCCCCAGCACGGTGCTCACTGACCCATGCAAAGACACTTCTCACCTGGCCTGGTCCCATAGCCTGGCCCCCACCATAGAGGACAGGAAAGAGGGGAATGAATGACGAGGTAAAGAAGGAAGAATAAGAGGAAGGAAGAGTAGTGTGATTCTCTAGATATCCGTTTTCCTCTCTCTGCTGACTGTAAATCTGTGTCCCAAATGGCAACCTATTCCCTGTATAGGGCACTATTCTCTAGCAGAGCCCCCATGGTAGTATTAAAAGTAGTATACTAAATAGGGAATAAGGTGGCATTTGTGATGCAAGCTATGGCTCTGTTGAATGTAGTGTCACATCGCTTAATGGTCTGATTTGAGATAGGCTTGGAATCCACTCTAATTAGCCTGCCGTGCCTTCCGGACTTGCACTTCCTTAAATGCAAATGTGTGTGAGTGTGTGTCTGCATATGTTATGGACGTCACCGTTGATTGCTTTTACATATTTACATTGACCCCCCATTTGTTTTTACTCTGCTGCTACTCGCTGTTTATTATCTATGCATAGTGTCACAGATCCCCCCGGTATTGCTGCTCATTCCGTGCACCAGTTCCGGAGGTACGCACACCTGGTTCCCATTCCCCGATTAGTAATTGTATATATGTGCCCTCTGTTCACCATTGTCTTGGTCGGTTATTGTTCACCTGTCCGTTGGTCTTGTGAGTACCTACACGTATTGTGTACTCATTATTACGGGTCTCGTCTTGTGTATTGTTGTACACTCGTTATTACGGGTCTCGTCCTGTGTATTGTTGTACACTCGTTATTACGGGTCTCGTCCTGTGTATTGTTGTGCACTTGTTATTACGGGTCTCGTCCTGTGTATTGTTGTACACTTGTTATTACGGGTCTCGTCCTGTGTATTGTTGTACACTCGTTATTACGGGTCTCGTCCTGTGTATTGTTGTGCACTTGTTATTACGGGTCTCGTCCTGTGTATTGTTGTACACTCGTTATTACGGGTCTCGTCCTGTCTATTGTTGTGCACTCGTTATTACGGGTCTCGTCCTGTGTATTGTTGTACACTTGTTATTACGGGTCTCGTCCTGTCTATTGTTGTGCACTCGTTATTACGGGTCTCGTCCTGTCTATTGTTGTGCACTCGTTATTACGGGTCTCGTCCTGTGTATTGTTGTACACTTGTTATTACGGGTCTCGTCCGGTGTATTGTTGTGCACTTGTTATTACGGGTCTCGTCCTGTGTATTGTTGTACACTCGTTATTACGGGTCTCGTCCTGTGTATTGTTGTGCACTTGTTATTACGGGTCTCGTCCTGTGTATTGTTGTACACTTGTTGTTACGGGTCTCATCCTGTGTATTGTTGTGCACTTGTTATTACGGGTCTCGTCCTGTGTATTGTTATTACTGGTCTCGTCCTGTGTATTGTTGTGCACTTGCTATTACGGGTCTCGTCCTGTGTATTGTTATTACTGGTCTCGTCCTGTGTATTGTTGTGCACTTGTTATTACGGGTCTCGTCCTGTGTATTGTTATTACTGGTCTCGTCCTGTGTATTGTTATTACGGGTCTCGTCCTGTGTATTGTTGTGCACTTGTTATTACGGGTCTCGTCCCGTGTATTGTTATTACGGGTCCCTCTTTTGTTTGGGTTACATCCCTGTGTTTTTGTATACATGTTTGTTTTGGGCTTCGTCCCCGTGCCTTTTCATGTCATGTTGTATTTTTGGGTGGAGTATTCAAACCCCAGTTAAGTATTCCTGCGCATGCCTCCAATCATTTATGCAATGTGACAGAATAACTGACCATAAATGGAGACAGCGGGAATGGCCCTTCCGTCCGACGAGCAACTTCGGCCGCTGCAACTGACCCACACTGATTCCCTGTGGTCATCCCCAAGGCCGGTGTCGTTCCACAGCTGGTGTGTTTTGGGCTTCGTCCCCATGCCTTTTTCATGACATGTTGTATTTTTGGGTGGAGCAATTGAACCCCCCCCCCCCCCCCCCCCCCATGATGTATTCCTGCGCCTGTCTCCAATCATTATACAACGGGACACATAGTCACTTTATCCCTACCTACATGTACATATTACCTCGACTAACCTGTAGCGAAATGCTTGTACTTTAGTTTATTTAGTAAATATTTACTTAACTCTATTTCTTGAACTGCATTGTTGGTTAAGGGCTTGTAAGTATTTCATGGTAAGGTTGAATTCGGCGCATGTGACAAATACAATTTGATTAGATTTTTGCTTATTGAGTACCACTTCCCCTTGATTTGGCTCATACCTGGTTGGAACTCGGGACCTCTGCTATGCTAACACACGTGACCGCCCTCCTTGACAACGTTCCAATGGTTTGAGCCACCCAAAAGGTATCAGTTGGATGGCGCTATGTACAACACTTCAAGCTAGCTGTGGAGTGAACTCCGTTACACATACAAGTATGAGTTCACACTCTATGAAGGTCAAAACCAGGTCTGATCAGGGGTTGAGTTAGAGAGAAACGAAGAGGGGTTAAACCACCACAACAACAGAAAACATTCAATAGTAATTGGATAGATTTCTGTTACCACCTTCCTTCCGAGATGCTCCACCCCCACCACTTTCCTTCCCAATAATAATCTTCTCTGTACACAGCGAGGTTAGTGACCCATCTCTGACACAAGGGTGTGTATTTCCACCAGGACTATGTGAGCAAATGGGGCCTGTAGCTCATCACACACACATCATATGCGTCCCAAATGGCAGGGCCCTGGTCAAAAGTAGTGCTCTAAATAGGGAATAGGTTGCCATTTGGGACTCATTTGCCATCCAGAGCTCAGAGGCCAGGCGAGAGGAAGTCCAGGCCAAACAGAAAGAGACGCCAAGGCTAACGTTTTATGCAGGTATTCTCTTCCATCTCCACCTTTGACGTTTCAGCAGCATGGCCTTGAGACAGCAGAGCAAATACCACCTGTCCTATGAAGTTCTGCCTGAGGCATCTCCTATCCTCAACACAGAGACAGACAGAGAGAGAATGATGAGGTAAAGAAGGAAGAATAAGAGGAAGGAAGAGTAGTGTGATTCTCTAGATATCTGCTTTGACAATGTGAACATATGTTCCCCATGCCAATAAAGCCCTTTGAATTGGGAGAGAGAGGCTTTTGCTTATCTATTTCACTAGCTCTGGCAATGTAAACATATGTTTCCCATGCCAATAAAGCCCTTTGTATCGAAGAGAGAGAGAGGCAGCACTGTGAGCAATAAGACCTCATGTAAAAGTGGTTCCCCAGGAGAAATCATGACATGATTGTGTGATCGTATTGAATTGACAGAAACAGAAATGAGAACTACAGTGCCTTGCGAAAGTATTCGGCCCCCTTGAACTTTGCGACCTTTTGCCACATTTCAGGCTTCAAACATAAAGATATAAAACTGTATTTTTTTGTGAAGAATCAACAACAAGTGGGACACAATCATGAAGTGGAACGACATTTATTGGATATTTCAAACTTTTTTAACAAATCAAAAACTGAAAAATTGGGCGTGCAAACTTTTTCAGCCCCTTTACTTTCACTGCAGCAAACTCTCTCCAGAAGTTCAGTGAGGATCTCTGAATGATCCAATGTTGACCTAAATGACTAATGATGATAAATACAATCCACCTGTGTGTAATCAAGTCTCCGTATAAATGCACCTGCACTGTGATAGTCTTAGAGGTCCGTTAAAAGCGCAGAGAGCATCATGAAGAACAAGGAACACACCAGGCAGGTCCGAGATACTGTTGTGAAGAAGTTTAAAGCCGGATTTGGATACAAAAAGATTTCCCAAGCTTTAAACATCCCAAGGAGCACTGTGCAAGCGATAATATTGAAATGGAAGGAGTATCAGACCACTGCAAATCTACCAAGACCTGGCCGTCCCTCTAAACTTTCAGCTCATACAAGGAGAAGACTGATCAGAGATGCAGCCAAGAGGCCCATGATCACTCTGAGCACTCTGCAGGTGCATTTATACGGAGACTTGATTACACACAGGTGGATTGTATTTATCATCATTAGTCATTTAGGTCAACATTGGGTCATTCAGAGATCCTCACTGAACTTCTGGAGAGAGTTTGCTGCACTGAAAGTAAAGGGGCTGAATAATTTTGCACGCCCAATTTTTCAGTTTCTGATTTGTTAAAAAATATCCAATAAATGTCGTTCCACTTCATGATTGTGTCCCACTTGTTGTTGATTCTTCACAAAAAAAACCTGTTTTATATCTTTATGTTTGAAGCCTGAAATGTGGCAAAAGGTCGCAAAGTTCAAGGGGGCCGAATACTTTCGCAAGGCACTGTATGATGAAAAATGCAACATACGGGGATGATTTCTGTATTTTGAGTCCTATATTGGGAATAGAGTGCCATTTGGTAAGGGGCCATTTGTATCCTCATTCTCAGTACTTTTATTTTGGTTTTTAGACAATACACAAATATGCATAAACGCATGCAACATATACAATAGACAACTTAACATTCCACAAACATCTGGTTAAACGTAGTGCACTATTGAGGGAATAGGGTGCCATTTGGGATGCATCCAGACCCATTACAGAGGCCTGCCAGGGACCCATTTCCATAGGAGTCGTTCAGAAGACAGAGGTAGAACGAGACCCACGGGGAACAACAAACTAAAGTGCCTTCTTTTCTTCAGCATATAAATGGGTTGAATGTGGGATGCTGCTATTCTTCCCACAGAGCAAATATACTGTATGTCAACAAACATGTCAACAAATATGACACGTAAAAACAATTGAGAAACTGGGAGATATATCAGTGGAAATCAAACCTAGCTAACTCATGATTGCTCTACACTCTTAGAAATAAAGCTGCTATCTAGAACCTAAAAGGGTTCTTCTGCCGTCTCCATAGAAGAACACTTTGAAGAACACTTGTTGGTTTCAGGTATAACTATTTTGCTTCCTTTCCACAGAGGGTTCTACATGGAACCCAAAATGGTTCTACCTGGAACCAAAAAGGGGTTTTACCTGGAACCAAAAATGGTTTTACCTGGAACCAAAAAGGGTTTTAGTGAGTTTTTCCTGGCCACCATTCTTCTACATCTGTATTGCTTGCAGTTTTCCTGTCCACTCTTAGAAAAATGGGTTCCAAAAAGGGCTTTATAAATACATTTGATTGATTAATTGATTCTCCTATGATGTCAGCTGAAGAACCCTTTTGGAACCCATTTTTCTAAGAGTGGACAGGAAAACTTTTCATCTAAAAGTAAGGGAGTCCCGGAGTTCATTCTATGATAGAGGATTAATAGTTGCTCTGAAATGCAAGGTAAATGTTGTCCCAGCTTCAACAAGCATGCTGTCCAGAATAAATATCACAGGATAGAACATAAGCCCTGTAATACTACCATGTTGGATAAAGTGCAACATTGATGAGCAGGGTGGAAAATACCAGAAAGGGAGACATTTAGTTAATATGATAAATCTACGTTGGCAGTCAGTCACAGCCCTGTAAATACATACTTCTGTCTTCCTTTCCATCAAATGTGCCTGTAGTTCTTAACTCAGAAGGTTCAAATGAACACATTCACTCTATGTATGAGTGCTGGAAAGACATGATATTTTCACAGCTGCTCCAGGTCTCTTCTTCCTACCAAGTTTGAATATCATGAAAACATCAGTGTGTTATTTCCCCCCGAACTTTTTAAAGAGACTATGGCTTATTTTTGTAGTTTGTTTGCATCCTCCATATGAAACCGAGGGAAAGTGGGTACCTGCTGCATCCATCCAAATGTCACCATATTCCCTATACTCTTTTCCAAGAGTGACCATGGAAAATACATAATGAAGCATTGGTGGCGTCCAAAATGTCACCCTATTCCATATATAGTGTACTAAACCCACATGTCACCGTATTCCCTATATTTTAGTGCACTATATAGGGAATAGGGTGCCATTTGGGACACCAACATTTAGTGACAGGGTACTTTGAAATGAGAAGAGGAAAAGAAAAGTGGAATCTAGGACAGCTAGTGAAATAAGACAGTATACAGTTATGAAACAGTAGATCTGTTGTGTTGAGAAAAGCAAAGCACCAGTGCAGGTGTGTGACTCCGGACACTCCAGGGCAGGCACCGGGAGGAGCTCCATCTTAAGTCAGCTGAGAGCCCGCGCGCTGACTTGCAGCTGCCGTCGTCATAGCAGCCGCCTGAGCGGCGCCGCGACGACTGGCTTCTAGGGCTGCTGTGAATTGGATGTCGTCACAGCGCTGGCGCCAGGGAGTCGGTAGAAGTGGGAGCTTGCGGCGATGCAGGCAACTCGCTACAGCTACTGCAGTGTGTGTTGAGCTCTGTTGTGCCAAGCCATCATCCGATTGGGTTCATCTTGGTACAGTGGGAAAGAAATTGAGAAACTGAGCATAGTTTAACGCATTGTGAAGTAAACTCACTCCAGATGAGCTAGTGGCCACGAAACCCTGACATTTCCCTCTATGGAAAAAAATATAGACTAATAATAGCTGGAACTTGGAAATGTAATAGATGGTAAAACATCAAACTTAAATGTATTACGAGGTAGACTACATTCATCACATGGATGTGCCTTCATTTAGATCAGAAATACAGACTCAGATGACTTCAAAACAGATTTTCACAAGGGCCCGCCAACCTCATCTCGCAGGTAACAGAGAAGAGCATCACTTTAGTGCGCGCCTTCACATAATTTGCTCAAGAATGCGGAAAATATGGGAGGGACGTAAAAGATCAACAGCATTTAAACCAATACTGTTGCTTGGAATAGTGATTGACACTTCTAGGTAGCCAATTGACGTGCATTTCGCTCTGATGTGCGACAAGCCCCGTTCACGAGCCTTTATAAGAACAATTGACAGCGTGCTGACTGATTGTACACGGCGAAGACTGGCCTAAAATACCGGTTTCTTTCATGCATAATATCTTATCACACTCAACTGTCGTCATGAAAGCAATAAGCCCGGAGCGGTCTATGAGGAACAACATCTCCAACTCGTCGGAACATACCCTCGGCATCTCCCGGAGCAAGAGCCCGATGGATGACCCTCTGAGTCTGCTGTACAATATGAACGACTGCTACACAATGCTGAAGGAACTCGTGCCCAGCCTTCCACAGAACGGGAACGTCAGTAAAATTGAGATATTGCAGCATGTTATAGACTATATCTTGGACCTTCAGATTGCACTGGACTCAAGCACGTCCCTCTCCAGCTGCCAACATCAGCAGCAGCGGCCGGGACAGGCAACATCACCCAGGAATCCCCTAGCAACCATCAACTCAGACATCAGCCTCATCACCTTTCAGGTAAAAATAGAATCAAATAGCTTTATTTTTTTCCAATTAGAGGACTTCTGTTTTGGAGTGGTTCAGAAAATAAATAGACGAAACCATAGTAGGCTACACAGATTCTAGCGTGTTCAATTGGATCCCCTAAATCCTATGACATGTACAGTTTTAATGTGGCCTTGTTAATATATGTTTAAATGAAGATTTTTTAAACATTTGTATATATATGTTTATATGCTTACTTTAATTAAAGGCTTTTAGAATAGATCTATTTTTTAAAACATTATTTCCAAGCAGTCTGCCTATTTGACTTCTCATAAAGCTTTTGCATTTGACTATGTGCCACTGTTGGTTATTGTACACATGACAGCTTGGTGGTGAATGAATGGAGCATCAGCCCAATAGAGACCAGACCACTGCACCTGTACTCACTCAGCAATGCCAGGAGCCTCTCTCTGTAAATGGTGATATTTAACAGTGGTTGTTGTCTTACCTGTTTTTACAGTCAACTGACCACTTCCCCAAAGGGACAGAGACTCATGACAGCTAAACTCTCCTTCACTGACTGGGTAAGTGTTTCCTTACTGCCTTTATTGTATCCCTCATTTCTATTTGAAATGGTCATTTTACTCATTAGGAAAAAAACAAGCTGCGCTCAAATGGGTCCAAACTACACTGTCCCGATGGGAGAACCCTTTTGGATTCCATGTAGAACCCTCTGTGGAAAGATAGAACCCAAATGGGTTCTACCTGGGACCAAAAAGGGTTCTTCAAAGGGTTCTCCTATGGGGACAGGCAAAATAATCCTTTTTAGATTCTAGATAGCACCTTTTTGTGTGTATAAAGTCACGGATACTTGGTATGAGTTGCTCTTTGAAAAGGGTAGTCTATGTGAAGTGTTATATTGTTGACTGGACTAAGATATGACATCACTGTAGATGGAATAACCGATCAGGAAATAATAGTCTCTGGCTACATAAGACAGACTGGCTACTCCCGTCAGTGGTTGTGGGTTCTGAAAACTACTGGTCTGTAGATCATTCGCAGAGAGGAAAAGCAGGCGCCAGCCAGCATCATTATAGCTATAGTATAGATCCATTCCCACGTTGTACTTAGAGGTTGACAGGATGTTGCTTACTCCTCCGTCGACGCCTCCATCTGGTGCTCAGGGATTGCCCAGTATTTCAGTGTTTGAATCCCAAATAGCACCCTATTTTCTATGTAGTGCCCTAAGGGCCCCCTGGTTAAAAGTAGTGCACTACATACGGAATAGGGTGCCATATGAGACACACACTCACCAGTATTTCAGTGTTTGGTTAAAGTAGAAAAATAAGTGTCTTCCTCTCAGGCGCCAGTCTGACTGTCCAGTTCCCCATCTGTCCTTTAGCCTTGCTTCTCTTTAAACACGACTCTCTTTTCTCTTCCCAATCTCTTACAGGTGTGTTTTAAACAGGACCTCATGTTCCCCTCCAATGGCTGGCTGGATTTCCGCTTGATTTAACTTTAATTTGTCTTCCTGAAAGGAGATATGTGTTGTTGTTTTTACTTTTTATTTATCTACTGGCCTGGCAAATCTCTTTTCTTCCAACTGAAGAATGATTCCTCAACAACGATGGGAACACAACGACAGACTGACTGAGATTACAGTATTGAAACAAGATATCTTTCCACAAGAGGAGATAGCCTTTTCTTTTGGAAGTGGCACATTACTACAGACAGACTAATGGTCAGTCGATGTATATAAAATGTTAAGACAAAATCATGCCTGTATAGTAGCTGATTTGTTGCAGAGAATATAAAGATGCATTTTATTGTACTGCGGCTTTCAAAGAAATGTTGTAAATTGCACTTTTATACAATAATAAAGTATATTCCTTATACTGTACATTATGTTAATATCCATATTACGTTATAATACCTGACCTATTTCAATCTTTTAAATTACTGTCACTGTACTTTCTCTTACATCAAAGGAAGAAACTTCCCTTTATCTTGCTTTTTAATGTGTCTGAATAGAGTCAGATTAATTAGGAAGACTTTTATCACAAGGCTCAATGCATTGCAGTTACTAATCTCATCTAGTTAACCAGGATGGTGTGCACAGATCCATCTCGTCACACTGGTGGTTCTCTGGAGCACAGTTGGTAACGCATGGCACTTGCAACTCTAGGATAGTGGGTTCGATTCTCGGGATCAACCATACATAAAACAATTTATGCACGCATGACTCTTAAGTCGCTTTGGATGAGAGCGTCTGACAAATGGCACATAATATTACATTTACGGCACATACTATTTTTGCATGGGGGAGCACGCCCCCTGCTGGTCGACGTTAAGAAGGAACTGCTATATGAAAGTATGAGAATACTTAGTGGTTCATACGTATAATTTCTCTGTGAGAACATACAAGAGGCTAGACTGTGGAAGGTCAACATCCAGGTTTTATTTTTCAGTCAGATAATGTCTGACGGCACCATTCACTTCTTTCCCTTCATAGATAGAATATCTCGTGTTCTTCTCCCACATGGTTATCTTCTGACAGGTTAAGACACATGCAACACATAGGAGAGCACTCTGACATTTGCACTGATATTTGCAAACTCATTTACGCATGCAATGTACAGTTCATTAGGTAGGCATGCAACACCAATCTTTACTGTAGCCAGATTTGTGAATCGGATGCCATTAAGTGTACATTTTATATCTGCTTAATTAAAATGGACATTTAATGGCATCGGATTCACAAATGGGGCCTCTACTACGTTACGGGAGGAGACAGGCCCTGACAACATGTAATAAACCAAATAACTTTACAACCACTGTTCATGACAAAGCAGCATACATACAGTCCCATGTATCATATGGAGAAGAGTCAGCAACTGAATTCTGCAGCGATCAATAACTTTTTCTGAAGATTACTTCTCATATTAGTGTCAACGTCCCTCCCTTTTATCCAACATTTTTGTTCGTGTTGGCAGGATATGGGTCCCAAATGGCACCCTATTCCACCGATAGCGCACTACTTTGGACCAGGGCCCATAGGAAGGTAAAATAGCCCTGTGGCTTTTGCAATGAGACAAATAGTTTAGTTGACTCTCCTCCATGTCATTTGCTGAGACACGACAAAAACATCCCACACACAATTTTGTTCATTTGGCTCACGTGTTCATATGCATTCATTCTTCATCTATACCAGGTATCTTCTCTTTTACCCACACACAAGCTCAATACATCACTTTTTGACACACATAGGCAGCAGCAGCTAATATTAACACTGTTAAGGCATGCTTGTAGCCTGGTCCCAGATCTGTTTGTGTTCTTGCTCATTGTCAAGCCATTGGCATGACAAGGAGTTGGCGAGATGGCACAGACAGACTGACACCCAGGCTACCATGCTTGTTATAGTGCAAAACAATAAACAGATAGTTAGTCACTGTATGTAGTTATGTTATCAATTGTACTGTAAAAAATGGGACGACGCTGTTAAGTGCTTTTACTGATTGGAATGATCGAAATGTACACTTTGGTTAATTCAACCTGTTCTATCAATTTGTCTGAAATCAAATAACGAATTCGTCAGATCAATGTGATTTTTTTATTTGAACGAAAGCTTCTAAATTGCTTTCAACACCTCATGCATATTGAATAGTGGGAGGGGCAATGTAGCGACGGCAGCCTATCAGAAGAGTTGCCGAGGCGTGGCTTTCAGTTGGTTATTTTTGCCCCCCCCCCCCCCCCCCCCCCTGAGAATGAATGTCATTCCAGTTGAGGTGGTCTATTGTATTTGTTATTCAAACTTAATCTTGTAACTCATCTGTAATGATACTAAAGCGCTTGATAACGTTTCTATGTGATGGTAGCCATTGCTTGGTTATGATATTGTGGTTCCTAAATGTGAAGGTCTTTAGTTTGGAAAAATTATTTTAAAACATCTTATTTTTTAGCTTGTTGATTTAAATTGCTTGTAACACAGAATAAATGTGGAAAGGTATTTCCAAATTAAAAAGTGAACTAGGAACAAGATAAAAAAAAAATAGGTTGTATTGTCATTAAATATTTTTGGGATTTGTTATATTAAGTTTAACCAAAGGGGAAATGTAGGTTTAAATAATTGAAATAAACAGGTAACAACGTCAAATATAATGAAATATAACATTTGGCATTGAATCATATATTTGTCATAATAATGTTGTTGTTTTTACCAGAGGTGAAGTAAATTAGGTTGATCTAAAGATCTTTTTTTAAATTTTTACAGTGTACATAGCTAGCTACCTTCACCTCTAGAGAATATCAAGACAGTTAGTAGAGGTCACTTCACTTCACTTTAGACGATACAAATACAGAGTACAACATCTCAGTGAGCTACCTCTACTTAGTAGCCTGGTGAAACCAGACTAACCGCTGCGCTCTCCTGTAACAGAATGTGAGGTTGCCAGATCAGGCTGGTTTAACAAGGCTATCTACTTAGTGCACACCAAGCACTAACATAATTTATTTACCCATTTAGCTAGCTACGGTACCTTGCTACGCATGCATTGTCAGATTACCACACCAAACATCTACTGACTAAGTGCTCTCCTGGAAATGAGATGGGCAGGGGGGCTCACAGGATGCTCTCGCGCTCCTCTCCGAAAGTGACGGTGTCGGAGGACACGGTGGTGATCTCCGGAGGATCCCCGGGGTTCAGCCCCCTCTTCAGGTGCACCACGCGCACGTTCTCGTTGTGCGGGCCGGGCTTGGTGGTGGTACTGGTGGTGCCGGAACCCGGGGAGATGATGACCTCGCTGATGGAGGAGGATGTAGGGGTGGAACAGGTGGTGTCGGTGGACCCCATTGGAGCCCTCTGTCCCTGGCAACGCTGCTGGTTCCCCTGCTGCTGGGCGTTGGTGTTGTTGTTAAGGGTGGTGTTGCTGGGCGTGCGGTTGAGGTTGTAGCTCTTGGACGAAGGCCAGCTCTCTTCGGGGCTGCTGGCCAGCAGGCTGCACTGGTCCTCAGAGCAGATGGACATGCGGGCCACAGCTGGGTCCTGGAGACCACTCAGGCTGCTGGGCAGACCCCTCTTACTGGCCGCCCGGCTCTGGCTGTCCTCCTGGTCCAGCTCGATCAGGTTGGCCTGCTCCAGCTGGGACAGGTCAGCCTCCTCGTCCTGCAGGGAGTGGTTGGGCGAGCTCTCGTTGGAGCGCATGCCGGAGTCAGACGAATCCTTCTTATCCAGCATGGCGTCAGACAGGTATTCTTTACCCTTAGCCAGAGCCAGGGAGGATGCTTTGAGGTCACCTGGCTTTTTCGCGTCCCCCAAGAGAGGAGCGTCGGAGTTCTCTGAATCCTCGTCGTCGCTGGTGAGCTTCTGGTAGGGCAGCCCGCCGGTCTTCATCTTGAGGTCGGCTGCTCCCTGAAACAGGCCGCTCCCCCGGTCACTGGACCCGGGCGCCTTGCGTCCGAGCAGGGTCTTGGAGGAGCCATGGGGGTCCTGCTTCTCGTCCTCCTCTGTGATGGGGTCCAGGGGGGCTTCGGCGGTGGTGAAGTCTGGGGCGTCCACGGCGGGAAGCTTGGAGGTGCTTCTCTTGGTGGTAGCCTTGTCCTTGGTTTTGTCCTCGGAGCTGGCAGAGGTCATGAACTGGTTGGGGTGGGGCTGGACGGGCTTCTCTCCCCCTCCTCCGCCTACTTCCAGCGTGGCCATCTGGGCGATGTACTCCTGGTAGGCGTTGCGGTACTCTGACTGCTGCTTTTCCGTCAGCTTGACGATGTCGTTGGACGACTCCTGGGAGTTGAGGCTGGACATGCTGGGGGTGCGGTGGGTGGGGGCCTGGAGAGGGGGACATGGAACATTACATCTCCTAGATCTGTGGTCGAAGTACATATGAAGGCTATCATTTGGTTTACATACAGGCCAACAGCTTAATTCATGGTTCTGTACATATACAGTACCAGTCAAAAGTTTGGACACACCTACTCATTCAAGGGTTTATCTTTATTTGACTATTTGTTACATTGTAGAATAACAGTGAAGATATCAAAACCATGAAATAACACATGGAATCATGTAGTCACCAAAAAAAGTGTTAAACAAAACAAAATATATTTTAGATGAGACTCTTCAAAGTAGCCACCCTTTGCTTTGATGACAGCTTTGCACATTCTTGGCATTCTTGGCATTCTCTCAACCAACTTCATGAGGAACAGTAGTGGAGAGGGTAGCAAGTTTTAAGTTCCTCGGCATACACATCACAGACAAACTGAATTGGTCCACTCACACAGACAGCATCGTGAAGAAGGCGCAGCAGCGCCTCTTCAACCTCAGGAGGCTGAAGAAATTTGGCTTGTCTCCAAAAGCACTCACAAACTTCTACAGATGCACAATCGAGAGCATCCTGGTGGGCTGTATCACCGCCTGGTACGGCAACTGCTCCGCCCACAACCGTAAGGCTCTCCAGAGGGTAGTGAGGTCAACGCATCACCGGGGGCAAACTACCTGCCCTCCAGGACACCTACACCACCCGATGTTACAGGAAGGCCATAAAGATCATCAAGGACATCAACCACCCGAGCCACTGCCTGTTCACCCCGCTATCATCCAGAGGGTGAGGTCAGTACAGGTGCATCAAAGCTGGGACCGAGAGACTGAAAAACAGCTTCTATCTCAAGGCCATCAGACTGTTAAACAGCCACCACTAACATTGAGTGGCTGCTGCCAACACACTGACACTGACTCAACTCCAGCCACTTTAATAATGGGAATTGATGGGAAATGATGTAAATATATCACTAGCCACTTTAAACAATGCTACCTTATATAATGTTACTTACCCTACATTATTCATCTAATATGCATACGTATATACTGTACTCTATATCATCGACTGCATCCTTATGTAATACATGTATCACTAGTCACTTTAACTATGCCACTTTGTTTACATACTCATCTCATATGTATATACTGTACTCGATACCATCTACTGTATCTTGCCTATGCTGCTCTGTACCATCACTCATTCATATATCCTTATGTACATATTCTTTATCCCCTTACACTGTGTATAAGACAGTAGTTTTGGAATTGTTAGTTAGATTACTTGTTGGTTATTACTGCATTGTCGGAACTAGAAGCACAAGCATTTCGCTACACTCGCATTAACATCTGCTAACCATGTGTATGTGACAAATAACATTTGATTTGATTTGACCTGGAATGCATTTACATTTACAGGAATGTCTTGTTAAAAGTTAACTTGCACATTTGAGCCAATCAATTATGTTGTGACAAGGTAGAGGTGGTATACAGAAGATAGTCCTATTTGGTAAAATACCATATTATGGCAAGAACAGCTCAAACAAGCAAAGAGAAACGACAGTCCATCATTACTTTGACTGACATGAAGGTCAGTCAATCCAGACATTTTCAAGAACCCTGAAAGTTTCTTCAAGTGCAGTTGCAAAAACCAAGCGCTATGATGAAACTGGCTCTCATGAGGACCGCCACAGGAAAGGAAGACCCAGAGTTACCTCTGCTGCAGAGGATAAGTTCATTAGAGTTACCAGCCTCAGATTGCAGCCCAAATAAATGCTTCACAGAGTTCAAGTAACAGACACATCTCAAAATCAACTGTTCAGAGGAGACTGCATGAATCAGGCCTTCATGGTCAAATTTCTGCAAATAAACCACTACTAAAGGACAACAATAAGAAGAGGAGACTTTCTTGGGCAAACAAAAGCAATGGACATTAGACAGGTGGAAATCTGTCTTTCGATCTAATGAGTCCAAATGTACGATTTTTGGTTCCAACTGCCATGGATGGATGATCTCTGCATGTGTGGTTCCCACCGTGAAGCATGGAGGAGGAGGTATGATGGTGTGGGGTGGTTTGCTGGTGACACTGTCTGTGATTTATTTAGAATTCAAGACACACTTAACCAGCATGGCTACCACAGCATTCTGCAGCGATACGCCATCCCATCTGGTTCGCGCTTAGTGCGACTATCAACAGGACACTGACCCAAAACACACCTCCAGGCTGTGTAAGAGCTATTTGACCAAGGAGAAGAATGCTGCATCAGATGACCTGGCCTGGGATGGTTTGGGATGAGATGGTTTGGGATGGGTTGGACCGCAGAGTGATGGAAAAGCAGCCAACAGGTGCTCAGCATATGTGGGAATTCCTTCAAGACAGTTTGAAAAGCATTCCTCATGAAGCTGGTTGAAAGAATGCCTACAGTCAGCAAAGTTGTCATCAAGGCAAAGGGTGTCTACTTTGAGGAATCAAAAATATAAAACATAATTTGATTTGTTTAACACTTTTTTTGGTTACTACATGATTCCATGTGTGTTATTTCATAGTTTTAATATCTTCACTATTATTCTACAATGTAGAAAATAGTAAAAATAAAGAAAAACCCTTGAATGAGTAGGTGTCCAACCTTTTGACTGGTACTGTAAATACAGTGCCTTGCGAAAGTATTCGGCCCCCTTGAACTTTGCGACCTTTTGCCACATTTCAGGCTTCAAACAAAGATATAAAACTGTATTTTTTTGTGAAGAATCAACAACAAGTGGGACACAATCATGAAGTGGAACGACATTTATTGGATATTTCAAACTTTTTTAACAAATCAAAAACTGAAAAATTGGGCGTGCAAAATTATTCAGCCCCCTTAAGTTAATACTTTGTAGCGCCAACTTTTGCTGCGTTTACAGCTGTAAGTCGCTTGGGGCATGTCTCTATCAGTTTTGCACATCGAGAGACTGACATTTTTTCCCATTCCTCCTTGTAAAACAGCTCGAGCTCAGTGAGATTCTCGATTGGATTCAGGTCTGGACTTTGACTTGGCCATTCTAACACCTGGATATGTTTATTTTTGAACCATTCCATTGTAGATTTTGCTTTATGTTTTGGAACATTGTCTGATGCTGCCACCACCATGTTTGACAGTGGGGATGGTGTGTTCAGGGTGATGAGCTGTGTTGCTTTTACGCCAAACATAATGTTTTGCATTGTTGCCAAAAAGTTCAATTTTGGTTTCATCTGACCAGAGCACCTTCTTCCACATGCTTGGTGTGTCTCCCAGGTGGCTTGTGGCAAACTTTAAATGACACTTTTTATGGATATCTTTAAGAAATGGCTTTCTTCTTGCCACTCTTCCATAAAGGCCAGATTTGTGCAATATACGACTGATTGTTGTCCTATGGACAGTCTCCCACCTCAGCTGTAGATCTCTGCAGTTCATCCAGAGTGATCATGGGCCTCTTGGCTGCATCTCTGATCAGTCTTCTCCTTGTATGAGCTGAAAGTTTAGAGGGACGGCCAGGTCTTGGTAGATTTGCAGTGGTCTGATACTCCTTCCATTTCAATATTATCGCTTGCACAGTGCTCCTTGGGATGTTTAAAGCTTGGGAAATCTTTTTGTATCCAAATCCGGCTTTAAACATCTTCAAAACAGTATCTCGGACCTGCCTGGTGTGTTCCTTGTTCTTTATGATGCTCTCTGCGCTTTTAACGGACCTCTGAGACTATCACAGTGCAGGTGCATTTATACGGAGACTTGATTACACACAGGTGGATTGTATTTATCATCATTAGTCATTTAGGTCAACATTGGATCATTCAGAGATCCTCACTGAACTTCTGGAGAGAGTTTTCTGCACTGAAAGTAAAGGGGCTGAATAATTTTGCATGCCCAATTTTTAAGTTTTTGATTTGTTAAAAAAGTTTGAAATATCCAATAAATGTCGTTCCACTTCATGATTGTGTCCCACTTGTTGTTGATTCTTCACAAAAAAATACAGTTTTATATCTTTATGTTTGAAGCCTGAAATGTGGCAAAAGGTTGCAAAGTTCAAGGGGGCCAAATACTTTCGCAACGCACTGTAGCTACACAATTCCAGTCTTTCTGTCAACGTAATATAATGACGCAACATAGACCTCTCTACAATCGAAGAGACCACCAGTCACTCACCATCCATGTGTTGTTGCTGTGCCTGGGAGGCTCGTCCAGTCCCACATTGCTCAGTTCCTCAAAGCTCAGGTTGAAGCTGTACATGGGTGAGTTGGCGTCGAGGTTGGCGGTACCGGCGTGGGGCGGGGCGACCTGGCGCCTCGGTTCCCCGTGGCCCACCACACTGCTGTCCACCTCACTGGGAGCCTCCTCATGAAGCACCTGGCTCTCCACGTGACGCATCTCCAACACCTAGAGGAACAGGAGGCGAGAGAAGGCAGAGGAGTAGGAGGGAAAGGAAGAAGAAGAGAAAGTAGAAGAGGAAGTGGAGGAGGAAGAGAGAAAGAAGAAAAGAAAGGAATATTGCACCAATCTCTAAATACGGCTGGGCTAAATAGTAATTACTGGGTTAAGAAGTGCTTGATAACAGCAGTGTCCAGTGTTAAAGCTATTGGTAAATCCACTACAAAAGAAAATAACAGGCAAGAGGCAAGGTTAGGGTTAAACTCACGGTTCCTCTGAAGAGCTGCCAGTCTCCAAAGTTCATTTTCATTTCATTCTTCAGCTCATCAATGTTGCACTGGGTCAGAACTCTGCCATTCACATTAGCCTGAGAGACAAAGAAGAGAATGAAACAAGGAAGAGGAGAACCGCATATATATATATGAATGAGAGAGAGAGAGAGATAGAAGAGATTAATGGTAGCGAGAGAGGAGGTTAATGGTAGAGAGAGGGGAGGTTAACGGTAGAGAGAGAGGGGAGGTTAGCGGTAGAGAGAGAGGGTTGGTTAGCGGTAGAGAGAGGGGGGAGGTCAACGGTAGAGGGGAGATCAATGGTAGAGGGAGAGGGGAGGTTAATGGTAGAGAGAGAGGGGAGGTCAATGGTAGGGAGAGAGGGGAGGTCAGAGAGAGAGGGGAGGTCAGAGAGAGAGAGAGGGGGTCAGAGAGCGAGAGAGGGGAGATCAATGGTAGAGAGAGAGGGGAGGTCGATGGTAGAGAGAGAGGAGAGGTCAATGGTAGAGAGAGGGGAGGTTAATGGTAGGGAGGGGAGATTAATGGTAGAGAGAGGAGGTTAATGGTAGAGAGAGGAGGTTAATGGTAGAGAGATAAGGTTAATGGTAGAGAGAGAGAGAGAGAGAGAAGGTTAACGGTAGAGAGAGAGGGGGTTAACGGTAGAGAGAGAGGGGAGGTTAGCGGTAGAGAGAGGGTTGGTTAGCGGTAGAGAGAGGGGGGAGGTCAACGGTAGAGGGAGAGGGGAGGTTAATGGTAGAGAGAGAGGGGAGGTCAATGGTAGGGAGAGAGGGGAGGTCAGAGAGAGAGAGAGAGAGAGAGGGGAGGTAATTGATAGAGAGAGGGGAGATCAATGGTAGAGAGAGAGGGGAGGTCAATGGTAGAGAGAGAGGGGAGGATATTGGTAGAGAGAGGGGAGGTTAATGGTAGGGAGGGGAGATTAATGATAGAGAGAGGAGGTTAATGGTAGAGAGAGGAGGTTAATGGTAGAGAGAGAGAGAAGGTTAATGGTAGAGAGAGAGCGAGAGGAGGTTGATGGTAGAGAGAGGGGAGGTTAATGGTAGAGAGAGGGGAGGTTAATGGTAGGGAGGGGAGATTAATGGTAGAGAGAGGAGGTTAATGGTAGAGAGAGGAGGTTAATGGTAGGGAGGGGAGATTAATGGTAGAGAGAAGAGGTTAATGGTAGAGAGAGAGAATGTTAATGGTAGAGAGAGAGAGAATGTTAATGGTAGAGAGAGAGCGAGAGGAGGTTGATGGTAGAGAGGGGGAGATTAATGGTAGAGAGAGAGAGAGAGAGATAGATAGAGAGAGAATGTTAATGGTAGAGAGAGCGAGCAAGCGAGTGAGAGGAGGTTGATGGTAGAGAGGGGGAGGTTAATGGTAGAGAGAGGGAGAGAGAGAGAGAGAGAGAGAGAGGGAGAGAGAGAGAGAGACGGTTAATGGTAGAGAGAGCGAGGGGAGGTTGATGGTAGAGAGGGGGAGGTTAATTAATGGTAGAGAGAGAGAGAGAGATAATGTTAATGGTAGAGTGAGAGCGAGAGGAGGTTTATGATAGAGAGGGGGGGAGGTTAATGGTAGAGAGAGAGAGGGAGAGAGAGAGAGGTTAATGGTAGAGAGAGAGAGGAGGTTAATGGTAGAGAGAGAGGAGGTTAATGGTAGAGAGAGAGAGAGAGAGGTTAATGGTAGAGAGAGAGAGGAGGTTAATGGTAGAGAGAGAGGAGGTTAATGGTAGAGAGAGAGAGAGGAGGTTAATGGTAGAGAGAGAGAGAGGAGGTTAATGGTAGAGAGAGAAGAGGTTAATGGTAGAGAGCGAAGAGGTTAATGGTAGAGAGCGAAGAGGTTAATGGTAGAGAGAGAGGAGATTAATGGTAGAGAGAGAGGAGGTTAATGGTAGAGAGAGAAGAGGTTAATGGTAGAGAGACAAGAGGTTCATGGTAGAGAGAGAAGAGGTTAATGGTAGAGAGAGAAGATGTTAATGGTAGAGAGAGGGAGAGGAGGGAGAGGTTGATGGTAGAGAGAGAGGAGGTTAATGGTAGAGAGGAGTAGAGAGGAGGTTAATGGTAGAGAGGAGGTTAATGGTAGAGATCTATCTCTCTCTCTGCTCACCTTCTTAATGGTGGCAGTGTACTGGGCCAGCATGCTCTGGTCGATACCCTCGATATGTTTGACACGTTCACACACTGTGTCTGTGTTCATGGAGCTCAGGAGGATGGCCGGGGTCCCCGACACCACCGAGGCTGAACCCTGACACACACAACCAGGTCCAGAACACACGTCAATTACCAGATAGAGGAGTCAACTAACAGGTAAAACATGGCTTATTGGTTAATACAGTATGGCTACATTTAATGGAGGTCAAGATTACATTTCTCAAAGGTATCATGTGCTGTACTCATCAATAGTAACTTCTGCCCATTTGAGTAGAAATGCAGTGATATAAAATATAATAGAATGGGAATTCCATGCTGAAACACTGATATCTGCAAAGGTAACACAGGAAGGCCCAGTGAAAGGGGAGAGCAACATGAGAAGAATGTAGGGAACATAAAGCATCAGTAGGTATGAGAGAACTACAATATGATTTCATCTCCAATGGGTTGTTGATGAGTGGAGCTATCCTGAGGGTGAATACAATATGATTTCATCTCCAATGGGTTGTTGATGAGTGGAGCTATCCTGAGGGTGAATACAATATGATTTCATCTCCAATGGGTTGTTGATGAGTGGAGCTATCCTGAGAGTGAATACAATATGATTTCATCTCCAATGGGTTGTTGATGAGTGGAGCTATCCTGAGGGTGAATACAATATGATTTCATCTCCAATGGGTTGTTGATGAGTGGAGCTATCCTGAGGGTGAATACAATATGATTTCATCTCCAATGGGTTGTTGATGAGTGGAGCTATCCTGAGGGTGAATACAATATGATTTCATCTCCAATGGGTTGTTGATGAGTGGAGCTATCCTGAGGGTGAATACAATATGATTTCATCTCCAATGGGTTGTTGATGAGTGGAGCTATCCTGAGGGTGAATACAATATGATTTCATCTCCAATGGGTTGTTGATGAGTGGAGCTATCCTGAGGGTGAATACAATATGTCAATGGGGTTAATAGAGGTTAGGTCCAAACCAAACGTTGTCAGTGAGTGGATGAGAGAATACTGTGGGGTAAAAAATTAAATAAAACTTGGATGTAATCTGTGACATCACTTCCTGCTATCTACTATCACTACTAGGCTACTCACTAATTCAGGAGTTAGACCATACACTCTTAGAAAAAATGTTTCCGAAAGGGTTCTTCGGCTGTCTCCCCATAGGAAAACCCCTCTGTGGACCGGGTTCTACATGGAACCAAGCGGGTTCTCCCCTAGTACCAGAAAGGGTTCTACAAAGGGTTTTCCTATGGGAATAGCCGAAGAACCCTTTAAGGTTCTAGATAGCACCTTTCTTGCTAAGAGTGTAGAAATAGAATCACTAGAACAGCCCCTCAGACCATTGACTTGACTGAGGATGTCTGTTCTAGTAATTAACCGGTGATACACACCCAGTATCACAGTAACTTTGAGTACGGATAGAATGTACACAGAAATACATGGTGCAGGATTATTATTATTATTCACTTGTCAAACAGGTTAGTTTTAGGTCTTTATGAAACCACAGGCTGTATGTTCAACGTCACTGACTCAGAGTAGGAGGACGGTCTTCAGAAGACAGGGTTTAGGTAAGGAGAGTTCAGCTAGAAGGGCCAGACAAAAATCAAATGTTTGAAATGCTTATAGAGACTTGTACAAGTGTTACAAATCTACAATGTATCTTACAAAGTTATAAAACATCTGTAATTGTAAATAGGTCTTAAATAGTATGACAGAAGCAGATCAAAGATTTCACTAGTCAGCCGCCTTGTAGCATCACTTAGTGCCCTAACAAGGGAGCTACACTAGTGTCACAAAACCAGCTTTTCAGCTACTATACTGGATGTGCAGTTTTTTGATGGCGTGAGCAGAACATACGCCACTTTATCAAGTGTTCTCGGGTGTGAGCCACACATGACAAAAAAAATATTATAAACTGGTGGTTCGAGCCCTGAATGCTGATTGGCTGAAAGCTGTGGTATATCAGAGGTATGACAAAACATTTTTACTGCTCTAATTACATTGGTAACCAGTTTATAATAGCAATAAGGCACCTTGGGGGTTTGTGATATATGGCCAATATACCACAGCTAAGGTCTGTATCCAGGCACTCCGCGTTGAGTCGTTCATAAGGACAGCCCTTATCGTGATATATTGGCCATATACCACACCTCCTCGGGAACTTCCACCCAGGTTTCATTGACATGAATGGGAGCTTCTTGCGCTCTGCAAAAAGGTATTACTCCAGTGTAGCATGCCTGTAACTCCTAGTTCCCATTCAAGAGAGTGGGCTAGAGTTTCCAAGGTGCATGCTGGGATTACAGAGGTCAGATCCCTTCCGAAGGGGGTCAGTTTTGTCGGTCTAGGTCTAGTTAGGAGGAGTTAGGGAAAACATCTGAATGGATTCAGTACCTGCTTCTTTTTCAAAGACGGTACCTTAAACTGCTTGGAGGGAGGAGAGAGAACGAGAGGTGGAGAGAAACAGATGGAAGGGTGAGGAGGGAGTGGCTACTGCAGGTGTTCACCAGAGAGGGATGTGAGGAGAGAACATTAGGAAGACACACAGATGCCAACATTATCGTCTTAGGAGAAAAAAACATTAGGGAAACATACATATCTTCAAGAGTGGAGAGAGGAAGAGAGTGGAGAGAGAGATAGAGAGAGAGGAGAGAGGAAGAGAGTGGAGAGAGAGATAGAGAGAGAGGAGAGAGGAAGAGAGTGGAGAGAGAGATAGAGAGAGAGGAGAGAGGAAGAGAGGATGAGAGTGGAGAGAGAGATAGAGAGAGAGGAGAGAGGAAGAGAGTGGAGAGAGAAAGAGAGTGGAGAGAGAGATAGAGAGAGGAGAGAGGAAGAGAGTGGAGAGAGAGATAGAGAGAGGAGAGAGGAAGAGAGTGGAGAGAGAGAGAGGAGAGAGGAAGAGAGTGGAGAGAGAGATAGAGAGAGAGGAGAGAGGAAGAGAGTGGAGAGAGAGATAGAGAGTGGAGAGAGGAAGAGAGTGGAGAGAGAGATAGAGAGAGAGGAGAGAGGAAGAGAGTGGAGAGAGGAGAGAGGAAGAGAGTGGAGAGAGAGATAGAGAGAGAGGAGAGAGGAAGAGAGTGGAGAGAGAGAGAGGAGAGAGGAAGAGAGTGGAGAGAGAGGAGAGAGGAAGAGAGTGGAGAGAGAGATAGAGAGAGAGGAGAGAGGAAGAGAGTGGAGAGAGAAAGAGAGTGGAGAGAGAGATAGAGAGAGGAGAGAGGAAGAGAGTGGAGATAGAGAGAGAGGAGAGAGGAAGAGAGTGGAGAGAGAGGAGAGAGGAAGAGAGTGGAGAGGGGGAGAGAGGAGAGAGAGAGGAGAGAGGAAGAGAGTAGAGAGGAAGAGAGTGGAGAGAGAGGAGAGAGGAAGAGAGTGGAGAGGGGGAGAGAGAGGAGAGAGAGAGGAGAGAGGAAGAGAGTAGAGATAGAGAGAGAGGAGAGAGGAAGAGAGTGGAGAGAGAGAGGAGAGAGGAAGAGAGTGGAGAGAGAGAGAGGAGAGAGGAAGAGAGTGGAGAGAGAGGAGAGAGGAAGAGAGTGGAGAGGGGGGAGAGAGGAGAGAGAGAGAGAGAGAGAGAGAGAGAGTGGAGAGAGGAAGAGAGTGAGAGGGGGAGAGAGAGGAGAGAGAGAGAGAGAGAGAGAGAGAGAGAGAGAGAGAGAGAGAGGAGAGAGGAAGAGAGTGGAGAGAGAGAGAGAGGAAGAGAGTGGAGAGAGAGATAGAGAGAGGAGAGAGGAAGAGAGTGGAGAGAGAGAGGAGAGAGGGAGTGGAGAGAGAGAGAGGAAGAGAGTGGAGAGAGGGAGAGAGAGGAGAGAGAGAGAAAGGAGAGGAAGAGAGTAGAGAGAGAAAGAGAGAGAGTGGAGAGAGGAAGAGAGTAGAGAGTGGAGAGAGGAAGAGAGTAGAGAGAAGAGAGAGGAAGAGAGTGGAGAGAGAGATAGAGAGAGAGGAGAGAGGAAGAGATTTGAGAGAGAGAGAGGAGAGAGGAAGAGAGTGGAGAGAGAGATAGAGAGAGAGGAGAGAGGAAGAGAGTGGAGAGAGAGAGAGGAGAGAGGGAGTGGAGAGAGAGAGAGGAGAGAGGAAGAGAGTGGAGAGAGTAGAGAGAGGAAGAGAGTGGAGAGAGAGAGAAAGAGTGAGAGAGAAAGAGAGAGGAGAGAGACAGTGGAGAGAAAGAGGAGAGTGAGGGCATGCCTTCATTGTGACTATGAGAATAATGTTTTTGATGTCTCTGCGGCATTCAGTGTTTTTTAGGACAGTTGGATGCTGTCATAGCAGGGTCAATGTTTCTGTGTTTCTAGTTTCTCTGTGTGTTTGTGTCTGTGTACAGAGTTCTAAATGATCATTTTTGATTGGTGGCACGCACTGGTGCTCCCAAATTTAAAAAGTTAGGAGCACCACATGAAATCTAGGAGCAGATACAGCCTACACAGCCTATATCGGGCCTATATGAATTCTAGCTACTTTTGAAGCACATGTTGAGCTAACATGTAACATTGTAAAGAAAACTAACATGTAACATTGTAAAGAAATTAGGTTATTATAAAAGCTACAATTTTGATAGGAATAACGGTTATTGAAATGACATAATAATATGTGGAATAATAGGTTTCGACATTGTGTTAAAGCTTGATTTTCCTATTTAGATGGATTACATTGAAGTGTACACCGTCTCTTAAAAACGTCAGATTTGTGATGACAAAATGCAAGAGATACAGTGCCTTGCGAAAGTATTCGGCCCCCTTGAACTTTGCGACCTTTTGCCACATTTCAGGCTTCAAACATAAAGATATAAAACTGTATTTTTTTGTGAAGAATCAACAACAAGTGGGACACAATTATGAAGTGGAACGACATTTATTGGATATGTCAAACTTTTTTAACAAATCAAAAACGTAAAAATTGGGCGTGCAAAATTATTCAGCCCCTTTACTTTCACTGCAGCAAACTCTCTCCAGAAGTTCAGTGAGGATCTCTGAATGATCCAATGTTGACCTAAATGACTAATGATGATAAATACAATCCACCTGTGTGTAATCAAGTCTCCGTATAAATGCACCTGCACTGTGATAGTCTCAGAGGTCCGTTAAAAGCGCAGAGAGCATCATGAAGAACAAGAAACACACCAGGCAGGTCCGAGATACTGTTGTGAAGAAGTTTAAAGCCGGATTTGGATACAAAAAGATTTCCCAAGCTTTAAACATCCCAAGGAGCACTGTGCAAGCGATAATATTGAAATGGAAGGAGTATCAGACCACTGCAAATCTACCAAGACCTGGCCGTCCCTCTAAACTTTCAGCTCATACAAGGAGAAGACTGATCAGAGATGCAGCCAAGAGGCCCATGATCACTCTGGATGAACTGCAGAGATCTACAGCTGAGGTGGGAGACTCTGTCCATAGGACAACAATCAGTCGTATATTGCACAAATCTGGCCTTTATGGAAGAGTGGCAAGAAGAAAGCCATTTCTTAAAGATATCCATAAAAAGTGTTGTTTAAAGTTTGCCACAAGCCACCTGGGAGACACACCAAACATGTGGAAGAAGGTGCTCAGGTCAGATGAAACCAAAATTGAACTTTTTGGCAACAATGCAAAACGTTATGTTTGGCGTAAAAGCAACACAGCGCATCACCCTGAACACACCATCCCCACTGTCAAACATGGTGGTGGCAGCATCATGGTTTGGGCCTGCTTTTCTTCAGCAGGGACAGGGAATATGGTTAAAATTGATGGGAAGATGGATGGAGCCAAATACAGGACCATTCTGGAAGAAAACCTGATGGAGTCTGCAAAAGACCTGAGACTGGGACGGAGATTTGTCTTCCAACAAGACAATGATCCAAAACATAAAGCAAAATCAACAATGGAATGGTTCAAAAATAAACATATCCAGGTGTTAGAATGGCCAAGTCAAAGTCCAGACCTGAATCCAATCGAGAATCTGTGGAAAGAACTGAAAACTGCTGTTCACAAATGCTCTCCATCCAACCTCACTGAGTTCGAGCTGTTTTGATAGAGACATACCCCAAGCGACTTACAGCTGTAATCGCAGCAAAAGGTGGCGCTACAAAGTATTAACTTAAGGGGGCTGAATAATTTTGCACGCCCAATTTTTCAGTTTTTGATTTGTTAAAAAAGTTTTAAATATCCAATAAATGTCATTCCACTTCATGATTGTGTCCCACTTGTTGTTGATTCTTCACAAAAAAATACAGTTTTATATCTTTATGTTTGAAGCCTGAAATGTGGCAAAAGGTCGCAAAGTTCAAGGGGGCCGAATACTTTCGCAAGGCACTGTATGTCATTCATTCATTGCTATGATCATTGATCTCCTGAAGAAGCTGTCCCTTTTCCTATCCTATACTGGTAGTAACCAGGTTGTTAGCTAGCTAGCCAACGAGGAAATATGACTGAACAATGTGTAAACAAGTGGTTAACGCACAAGTAGTTTTACAACGGCCCACGACATGGTTTATGAATATAAAAGTCGATCCCGGCGATTTGCTACAGATACATATGTCGGATATGAGACCAAATTCGGATGCACTTTAGAGCCCTGTCTGTGTGTGTGTCTGTGTGGGAGGGAGATGTCTGACAAAGAAAGAGAAAGGGAGAGTGGAAGCATGTTTCTGCAATAGGGGGTGGGTTATCTGGTGAGATGAACGTCTCTGATAGAATCCGGAATGTTCTGATGTTCAAACAACCCAAATCAGAAGGTTCAAACAAGCATATATAAGCTAATGAAATTTGAAAGGACAATCATTTCTCTCTCTATAACATGGTTATACATCCATTCTAGATCAACTATCTCTACTCACTACCTCTAATACTTACGAGTCCACTGCTCGGATCCCGGGGAAAGCCACTTTTAAGTGGGAATGGGCGTGGTGGAGGAGCATGAACAGGGAAACTGCCCACATATTGGCGTGGCAGCTGGTAAACATGATGGGGAAAATATGGCTGGAGGGAAGGGGGGAATACCAGGAAGAAAGGAAACACATTTAACATGGGGTAAAATTAAAAATAAATTAAAAACACTTAAATATGAAACCAGCGTAACAATTGAGGTGTCTGAGATATGAAATACAGACTGAAGCAAATTAAACAGCCACAGCATGTCAAATACATACATACATGCGTACTTAGTGTACGTATGTATGTATGTATGTATGTATGTATCCATGTACAAACAAGGGGTCACACAGTACAAACACCTCATCATGTTACAGCACAGAGACTTCAACTTAAATTGGAACTATAAATAACAAGACAGCTCTGCAAATTATAAACCAGAAGTGTCCCACAAAATGAGAATGGGGACGATAACAAGGTGGGAAATGTAGGCAAAGGAATGTGTTAAGGTCCAAAGCCCTTTGCTTTATTACAGAGGCCGTCAGTGATCGCCTACCAGGCAGCATACGACTGAATGAGTTAACTGACACGAGCCAGATGATCTACAAGTGAAACTTTGGTCATTCCGTTTGGAATCAGGCCCTTCTCAGTCCTATATAGAATAGCAATGTCCTTGGCGACATGAGGGTGTTCTTTCTCATACACTCACCCTGTTATAGAAGGGGTGCTGGGGGCCAGCCATACCACTGTAGTTGCTGCTGTGGGGCGGTGGGGACACCAGCCCTGGGGGGTTGAAGTGCCCATTGAAGGAGGTGGAGGGGGTGCAGGCGGACATGCCTGACTGCTGGCTGTAGACGGAGGTGGGGCGGGGAGCAGCTTCCTGCAGGGGCAGGCTGGGATAGGTCACCGCTCTAATGCTCATCTGTTCCCTGGCAGCACGCACGTCTGGGGGGAAAGAAGAGAGACAGGTAAAGAGAAATGTGTCATTAAATGTTATAATGTAATTCATAATGTAAAGTCCGGGAAAAAAGTTGGATCTGCACATAGACATGAAACCATATGACTTACTGTAACTGTGATGACATCCAAAAGACAACAGTTGTATTCAGATTGCCTACATCATATCGACAAAAGGTTCTGGCCTGACTTGTGTGGAACCCTAATTACTTGACACAGACACAGCTAGCTATGCTCGCCCTCACCTGCAGCATGCACGTCTGGGAGGAGAGGAACGCAGACAGAGAAATGGAAAGAGTTTAAATCAAAACAATTGAAATCTAAAATAATAACATCAACTCATCTGACAAATTCCTGATACATTCCAAAATCTGCAAGTTGTTATTAAAGTTGTAAAGAGAATGGATGCCTGCATAATATTTCCAAAACGTATTGGAATTATTTGTCTGGAACCCTGATTATTCGGTGATATGCTCTCCCTCACCTGCGATGATCTCTCGTAGTTTGGGGTCGAGGTTGACGGTGCAGGGTAGGAAGGTTTTGATGTCGCGTGCACTGAGGACGGGTGTCCGAGAGGAGAGGAACACCTCGAAGCTACGCACATCCCCGTCAATCTCCAACAGGGGCTCCACGTCTTTAGTGGTGGGAATGTTCTTGGAGATCCTAAAACAGCAGAGGTAAGACTGAAGCCTAATGAAGACAGGCGAGGAAAGAGCTATAGCTCTTCTACACTGAAAGGTTGCTTCTTTAGTTTGACATTCTGTGAGCTTCATGGATTAGTCTTTTGAATGACATATTATTGTATTTGGAGTGACAATGAAGGACATTTGAATCATTCAGTGGCAAAAACGTAAATAGAACATAAGTCATTATTTCTTTTCGGCAACACACTTTTACACACGAAAAACCACCCAACTTTATTTTGCAGCAACTAAGCTTCTGTCTGAGAAGTAATTGACATTAAAATACACTAATCCAACCAATGGGATGCAATTATAATGACGATTCAACCAATTGAACTAATCCTTATTGCCCAGTGACTAATCTGACTGTTTCATCACGTCAGAGATTTTGTGTGTTCCAAATGGCACCCTGTTCCCTATATAGTGCACTACTCTTGTACAAAAGGAAAATAAAGGGGGATACCTAGTCAGTGGTACAACTAAATGCATCAACTGAAATGTGTCTTCTGCATTTAACCAAACCCCTCTGAATTAGAGAGGTGTGGGGGGCTGCCTTAATCGACATTCATGTCATCGGTGTCCAGGGGAACAGTGGGTTAAACAGCCTTGCTCAAGGGCAGAACAACAGATTTTTACCTTAGTCAACTCAGGGATTCGATCCAGCAACCTTTCAGTTACTGGCCCAATGCTCCTACCCACCAGGCTACCTGCCATAGTGCACTATATAGGGAATAGGGTGCCATTTGGGATATAACTCTCTCAATGGATCAGTGGGAGTAAATGTATTCTTTTTTCGATAATAACTTTTCCACTGTGTCTCTTTGTGAAAATGTAGTTCTTCTTTGGCCTCACATTTTCAGACAGATCTTTCAAAATGAAATAAAACCCTCTCTCACGCAACTAAACAGTTCCTAAGTTCTATAATTAGGACAGGTGTTTCAAAAAGACATTTTAAGGTTGGGAAAGGGGATTGGGGATCTACAGTATATTACCTCTGCTAGATGGTCTTGAGGGGGGCCCAGTTTTATAGGGGTAGAGGGGGATCTACAGTATATTACCTCTGCTAGATGGTCTTGAGGGGGGCCCAGTTTTATAGGGGTAGAGGGGATCTACAGTATATTACCTCTGCTAGATGGTCTTGAGGGGGGCCCAGTTTTATAGGGGTAGAGGGGGATCTACAGTATATTACCTCTGCTAGATGGTCTTGAGGGGGGCCCAGTTTTATAGGGGTAGAGGGGGACTACAGTATATTACCTCTGCTAGATGGTCTTTGATGTAGTTTTACGGGGTCTCTACATTACCTCTCGTAGATAGTCTTGAGGGCGACCTGGTCAGGGATGCCTTCAGTCTCCTCCAGGAACAAGATGAGCCAGGAGGTCCTGTAGGGCCACGTCTCAGTAAGGTTGATCCACGATGCCAGGCGGTCCCAGTTAAACATAATCTGATTTGCCCTCAGCAGACGACCTATAGACAGACCAGCATTGTGTAAGTCAGACTGGACAAAACTAACATGCTTTCCTCAATAAAATTCATCCATAATCTGTATGGTCCATTGTGGTTCATGTAGTAAACTCAGTGAGTAAACTTGTGGTAAACAAAGTGTGTGCGTTAAAGTGTGTGACATCCCTAATTTAAAATGTCGGTACCAGAAGAAGGGGTGTGTGGCTAAAAGGCACGATGGGCGTCTCTCTCCAGAATGCTCTTTGTGCTCATTCATTGTTTCATTGTGTGAATTCTTTGCCCTTTTTCTTCATGGTTATTTTTTAAATATATTTTTCTTCAGCATGCATAGAAGTACAAATGTGTACAAATGTAGGCCTATAAAAGTTACCATTTGGGCATGTCTGATAGTAGGCAATTTCTTTAACTCAACACCACTTATGACCAGCTGAGCCTCTCAAAGTATGTATTTTGTCACCACACACAGAAAGCCAACAGTGTTGTACATCCATTGTGAATGACCATAGTTCCTCACTGTATTTGAAAAATCTTTACAACATCAGACTTCTCGATGGGCTTAACTAACCTCTGCGCCTTGGTGTGAAATAGCAACATATTGCTGATCCCATATCTCCAGTGGAAACGTCATAAAATGGGCTGAACACTTCTCTGAACACAAATACAGCTGTGTCTGGGAGACAGTGAGGGCCCAGTTGAAACAATGTTGCAAGTTCACTATAGCAGAGCTCAAGCCAGATAGAGAGAGGCAGAGGAGAGAGATTAATGCTATTGACTGAACCAAATGCCACGCGTAGCAAATGTGATTTATAGAGGATATATTTTCATCAGGATATTTTCTTCTTCAAATATAATTTTGGATCTTTTTGATATTTCACATATTTTCAGCAGATCCGAGGTCCATGGCCACCGAGAGTGATCCGACCCGGGATCCAAGGGTCCACACCAGAAATGTGGATCCGACAGGTTCAGATCTCAGGTAATCGAGTTCGGGTATATCTGTGATGACCTCTAGTGTGTGTCTGTGCGTGTGCATGTGCAAGCGTACATGTGGGTGTGCATGTGTGTGTAGGTGTGTCCATATGCGTGTGTGGACGCGTGAGTCAACGTGGGTGTGTGTGCGTGACCCACCCGTGACAGAGACGATGTTGAGCAGCCTCCTCATGGTCTGGGGGCTGATGTCACTGAACCAGTCTTCTGTCACCAGCAGCTTGCTCAGGTCAAAGGACATCTGCCGTGTCACCGTCCTCTGCATTTGACGTCGCCGGTACGTGTCCTATGCAGAGACATATGGTTGGGTGGTATCCAGAATACCATACCGGGGTGTAGGGTATTACTGGAAGTGCAAAAAGGTGCGCTATTTACAAAAATATATATAACAGTAACATATATTCTAATAATAGATATATAGTTGGGCATTATATACACAGTGCATTCGGAACGTATTCAGATCCCTTCATTTTTTCCACATTTTGTTACATCACAGCCTTATTCTAAAATAGATTACAACTTTTTTCACAATCAATCTATACACAATAACCCATAATGACAAAGCAAAAACAGGTTTTTAGAAATGTTTGCAAATTTATTTAAAAAATATTTAAAAAATACCTTATGTACATAGGTATTCAGACCCTCTGCTATGAGACTCGAAATGGAGCTCAGATGCATCCTGTTTCCATTGATCATCCTTGAGATGTTTCTACAACTTGATTTGAGTCCACCTGTGGTAAATTCAATTGATTTGGAAATGCACACACCTGTCTATATTAAAAGGTCCTACAGTTGACAGTGCATGTCAGAGTAAAAACCAAGCCATGAGGTTGAAGGAATTGTCCGTAGAGCCCCTGACACAGGATTGTGTCGAGGCACAGATCTGGGGAAGGGTACCAAAAATATTCTGCAGCATTGAATGTCCCCAAGAACACAGTGGCCTCCATCATTCTTAAATGGAAGAAGTTTGGAACTACCAAGACTCTTCCTAGAGCTGGCCACCTGGCCAAACTGAGCAATCGGGGGGAAAGGGCCTTGGTCAGGGAGGTGACCAAGAACCTGATGGTCACTCTGACAGAGCTCTAGAGTTCATCTGTGGAGATGGGAGAACCTTCCAGAAGGACAACCATCTCTGCAGCACTCCACCAATCAGGCCTTTATGGTAGTAGAGTGGCCAGACGGAAGCCACTCCCCAGTAAAAGGCACATGACAGCCCGTTTAGAGTTTGCAAAAAGTCACCTAAAGAATCTATCTATCTATATATATATATAAGCAATAAGGCACGAGGGGTTGTGGTAAGGATTGTTCTTCGCATGACGCAACACGGCCCTTAGCCGTTACACACACACACAAAAATAAAACACACAACATGTTCACCAGAGCTGATGCCAGAGAATTTTATGTTAATTTCTCTACCATAAGCCACCTCCAACAGCATTTTATAGAATTTGGCAGTATGTCCAACTGGCCTCACAACCGCAGACCACGTGTAACCACTCCAGCCCAGGACCTCCACAGTCGGCTTCTTCTTCTGCGGGATCGTCTGAGACCAGCCACCAAGACAGCTGATGTAACTGTGGGTTTGCATAAACTGTCAGAAACTGTCTCAGGAAAGCTCATCTGCGTGCTCATCGTCCTCACCAGGGTCTTGACCTAACTGCAATTCGGTGTCGTAACAGACTTCAGTGGGTGAATGCTCACCTGTGATGGCCACTGTCACGCTGCAGAAGTGTGCTCTTGACAGATGAATCCCGGTTTCAACTGTACCGAGCAGATGGCAGACAGTGTGTATTGCGTTGTGTGGGCAAGCGGTTTGCTGATGTCAACGTTGTGAACAGAGTGCCCCATGGTGGTGGGGGGGGGGTTATGTTATGGGTAGGCATAAGCTGCTGACAATGAATACAATTGCATTTTATCGATGGCAATTTGAATGCACAGAGATTCCTTGACGAGATCCTGGAGGCCCAATGTCGTGCCATTCATCCGCTGCCATCACCTCCTATTTCAGCACAATAATGCACGACCCAATGTCGCAAGGATTTGTACACAATTCCCAGAAGCTGAAAATGTCTCAGTTCGTCCAAGGCCTGCATATTAACCAGACATGTCACCCATTGAGCACGTTTGGGATGCTCTGGATCGACATGTACGACAGCGTGTTCCAGTTCCCGCCAATATTGGTGTCAGAGGAAGGTGTCAGAGGAAGTCAAAGACTCCAGCCACCCTAGTCATAGACTGTCACTCTGCTACCACACGGCAAGCAGTACCGGAGCACCAAGTCTAGGTCCAAAAGGTTTCTTAACTGTTTCTACCCCCAAGCCACAAGACTGATGAATCAAATGGCCACCCAGACGTTTTTACACTGCTGCTACTTGCTGTTTGTTATCTATGCATAGTTGTTACTTTACCCCAACCTACATGTACAAATTACCTCGACTAACCTGTACCCCCGCACATTGACTCTGTACCAATGTGCGGGGGTACAGTGGTAGGCTTGATTACCAACAACGACGAGACGGCCTACAGGGAGGAGGTGAGGGCCCTCGGAGTGTGGTGTCAGGAAAATAACCTCACACTCAACGTCAACAAAACTAAGGAGATGATTGTGGACTTCAGGAAACAGCAGAGGGAACACCCCCCTATCCACATCGATGGAACAGTAGTGAAGAGGGTAGCAAGTTTTAAGTTCCTCGGCATACACATCACAGACAAACTGAATTGGTCCACTCACACAGACAGCATCGTGAAGAAGGCGCAGCAAATGTTACTTACCCTACATTATTCATCTCATATGCATACGTATATACTGTACTCTATATCATCGACTGTATCCTTATGTAATACATGTATCACTAGCCACTAACTATGCCACTTTGTTTACATACTCATCTCATATGTATATACTGTACTCGATACCATCTACTGTATCTTGCCTATGCTGCTCTGTACCATCACTCATTCATATATCCTTATGTACATATTCTTTATCCCCTTACACTTGTGTGTATAAGACAGTAGTTTTGGAATTGTTAGTTAGATTACTTGTTGGTTATTACTGCATTGTCGGAACTAGAAGCACAAGCATTCTAGTTCGCTACACTCGCATTAACATCTGCTAACCATGTGTATGTGACAAATAACATTTGATTTGATTTACCAGTACCCCCTGTATATAGCCTTGTTATTGTTATGGTGTGTTACTTGTTATTTTATAATTTATTTTATTATATTTGGTAAAAACTGCATTGTGGTTAAGGACTTGTCGGTAAGCATTTCACGGTAAGGTCTACTACACCTGTTGTATTCAGAGCATGTGACAAATAACATTTGATTTGATATCCAGCAACAGCCATTGAAGAGGAGTGGGACAACATCAACAGCCTGATCAACTCTATGCGAAGATGTGTCGCGTTGCATGATGCAAATGGTGGTCGCACCAGATACTGACTGGTTTTCTGATCCACACCCCTACCTTTTTATTTTAAGGTACCTGTGACCTGAGATGCATCTCTGTATTCCCAGTCATGTGAAATCCATCGATTAGGGCCTCATTTATTTCCTTATATGAACTGTAACTCAGTAACCTCACTAATGCTCTTGTGGCTGAATGGAAGCAAGTCCCTGCAGAAATGTGGAAAGCCTTCCCAGAAGAGTGGAGGCTGTTATAGCAGCAAAGGGGGGACAAACTCCATATTAACGCCCATGATTTTGGAATAAGATGTTCGACGATCAGGTGTCCACATACTTTTGGTCACGTAGTGTACTTGTGTTTCAAAAGTAGAGAAAATGGGAATATAATGGAAAAAGTTGACAAATTGAGCCTGAGATTTGGCATAGCTCCTTGAGTACACAACACCTGGGGTCTCAATAGAGGGGGTTTAAGGTTAAGCGTGACCCGGCTACTGTTTTGGTAAAAAAGCTGAGGGATGGGGCTGGAAAAATGTAACCACTCTCAAATTCATAGATAGAGCTATGGATACAAGGACAGACCATCCATGATATCAAAAGTATAGTTTTAGCCCTGATTTGAGGCTATACAGTGTTTGTTTACATTTACGTTGTTTGCAAACATTGGGTTCTCATGGAGTGTGACAGTTGAACTAAACTCATGAGGCATTTATTAGTTATATTCTTCAACAATCAATGGGTACATATTATTAATTGATTAAGTCCATGGATGTAGCAACTGCAGATCAGCCCTTTAAGGTTAGGGTAGGTTACAGCTGGAGTGGTTGCATTAGTCTGGTGGAAGCAGCCTGATCGGTGTTCACCATTCTGTTTTACCGCACGTATCACTATGACCTTTCTCCAATAGATGTGCAGACATAGCATAGGGTCAAACAGTCTCAATGTGGAGAAATGCCAGACTGATGAGTGATATGGAATAGAATGGTGAACGCAGCAATCAGGCTGCTTCCACTCACATTAAAGTCACACTAAACTGCACATCATGTGGCTTGGTGGGGGAGAAACGCAGCAGATTGGATTAAGCCTCATTGGATTAAAGTCACAATAAGTGCAGTAGTTGGACAGTCACACTGGGTTCTAAAAACACAATTGAGTCAAGAGATCATAATACACAGAAGTTGTAGTTATTTCCTATTGCGTATTTACAGCTATTGGCTTTTTACTGTCTGCGTGCCAAATGGGGCCCTATTCCCTTTATAGTGCAGTACTTTTGAACAGAAAACAAAAGCAGGAATAAGATGAAAACACGTTCAAGTGACAACCTGTTAATGTGTAGACGTGGTTATTACGTTGATTTAATGATGACACCACTGAAGTCCTTTGACCATACTATTGGTGATGGGCGGTGTTGATCCATATGCATGTACTCTTTGGGAACCCAACAGGTTGGGGTCAAGCACCAGGCCATCCACCCACACACTCTCTCTTCTCTCTCTTACCCTGCGGTTCAGGGTTGTCTTGCTGCCAAACTTGGTCATCTCCCCGATGCTGTGCTGGGATAGCTTCCTGTCCAGCTCCTCATGCCAGCCTGAACACAGATATCAACAAAAACAGGAGATGAGAAACCAGACCTAATATTAGCCAATGATTTGACACATACAGTTAAGTGTGTGCCGGTGTACATATCTGAATGCGAAGGTGGATGTGAGTGTGTTAATTTGTGTGTATGCCTGAATGTGTGTGTTCATGTGTGTACATGCCCGTGTGTGTGGTCTGAGATTTTTACAGCTCCTTTCATACAGGGCGTGTGTGTGTGAGTCTGTCTTTACCGTCTGAATGGTTTGGATTACCGTCTGAGTTTCCGGTGTCTCCGTTAGCGGGCGCTGCCACACACATCTTTCTGGCGCTGCTCAACCCCCGGCTGTTGAGGAAGACCGGCAGGTGGACGATGTTTCTCATGTAGTCATGACCGTTGATGTTGGAGTCCCTGAGCACGCTGTTCAGGTTCTGGTTGATGGCCTTGATGATGATGTGGGGGTCGCTGGCGAAGATGGAGATGAAGGGGCCTTTGGAGAAGAGCACTCTCACCTGGTGGAGAGGAGAGGAACAGGATACACATGTTTTCTTTTTATTTAGCCTTTATTTAACCAGGAGAAGCCCATTGAGACCCAGGGTCTCTTTTTCAAGGAAGACCACGCCAAGGCAGCAGCAACTATCAATACAAATCAAATGTTATTTGTCACATGCGCCGAATACAACAGGTGAAATCCTTACTCACAAGCCCTTAACCAACAACACGGTTAAGAAATAATAAGTATTGAGAAACTATTATTAACTAACGTAAACAACAAATTAAAATAGAAAAATAACAAATAATTAAAGAGCAACAATAAAATAACAGTAACGAGGCTATATACAGGGGGTACTGGTACAGAGTCAATGTGAGGGGCACAGGTTAGTCGAGGAAATTGAGGTAATATGTACATGTAGGTACAGGTAAAGTGACTAAACATGTAGTGCCTTAAGGCCGGAGGCTGAGCAGTTGCCATACCAGTCAACCAGTCAGGATGCTCTTGATGGTGCAGCTGTAGAACTTTGAGGATCTGAGGACCCATGCCAAATCTTTTCAGTCTCCAGACAGGGAATAGGTTGTTGTCGTGCCCTCTTCACAACTGTCTTGGTGTGTTTGGACCATGATAGTTCCTTGGTGATGTGGACACCAAGGAACTTGAAGCTCTGAACCTGCTCCACTACAGCCCCTGTCGATGAGAATGGGAGTGTGCTCGGCCCTCCTTTTCCTGTAGTCCACAATCTCCTTTGTCTTGATCACATTGAGGGAGAGGTTGTTATCCTGGCACCACACTGCCAGGTCTCTGACCCCCTCCCTATAGGCTGTCTCATCGTTGTCGGGGATCAGGCCTAGCACTGTTGTGCTAGTCGACGTAATGATGGTGTTGGAGTCGTGCTTGGCCACGCAGAGGGAGGTGTTTAGTCTCAGGGTCCTTAGCTTAGTGATGAGCTTTTGAGGGCACTATGGTGTTGAACGCTGAGCTGTAATCAATGAATAGCATTCTCACGTAGGTGTTCCTTTTGTCCAGATGGGAAAGGGCAGTGTGGAGTGCAATTGAGATTGCATCATCTGTGGATCTGTTGGGGCGGTATGCAAATTGGAGTGGGTCTAGGGTTTCTGGGATAATGAGGTGGATGTGATTCATGACCAGCCTTTCAAAGCACTTCATGACTACAGACGTGAGTGCTAAGGTCAGTATTCATTTAGGCAGGTTACCTTGGTGTTCTTGGGCACAGAGACTATGGTGGTCTGCTTGAAACATGTTGGTATTACAGACTCGGTCAGGGACAGATTGAAAATGTCAGTGAAGACACTTGCTAGTTGGTCAGCGCATGCTCAGAGTACACGTCCTGGTAATCTTTCTGGCCCTGCGGCCTTGTGAATGTTGACCTGTTTAAAGCTCTTACTCACATTGGCTATGGACAGCGTGATCACAGTCATCCAGAACAGCTGGGGCTCTCATGCATGCTTCAGTGTTGCTTGACTCAAAGCGCGCATAGAAGTAATTTAGCTCGTCTGGTATGCTCGTGTCACTGGGCAGCTCATGTCTGTGCTTCCCTTTGTAGTCAGAAATAGTCTGAGCTAGTGTAGTAGGGGATTCAATCTTAGTCCTGTATTGACACTTTGCCTGTTTGATGGTTTGTCGGAGGACATAGCAGGATTTCTTATAAGCGTCCGGGTTAGAGTCTGCTCCTTGAAAGCGGCAGCTCTACTCTTTAGCTTAGTGCGGATGTTGCCTGTAATCCATGGCTTTTGGTTAGGTTATGCTTCTGGTTGGGGTATGAAGAGTAGCTGCTGCTTTTGCAACAGCTAATGGGGATCCTAATAAAATACCAATACCCCTTGTCTTACCGGAGGCAGCTGTTCTCTCTTGCCGATTCACGGAAAACCCAGCCAGCTGTATGTTATCCATGTCGTCGTCCAGCCACGACACGGTGAAACATAAGATATTACAGTTTTTAATGTCATGTTGGTAGGAAGGTCTTGATAGGAGCTCATCTAGTTTATTATCCAATGATTGCACTTTGGCTAATAGGACTGATGGTAGAAGTGGGTTACCCACTCGCCGTTGGATTCTTACATAGCACCCCAACCTACGACCCCTATATCTCTGTCTCTTCTTCATGCGAATGACAGGGATTTGGGCATTATCCGGTGTCTGAAGTAAATCCTTCGCATCCAACTCATTAAAGAAAAAATCTTCGTCCAGTACGAGGGGAGTAATCGCTGTTCTGAAATCCAGACGCTATTTTCGGTCACTCGAGACGGTGGCAGAAACATCACGTACAAAATAAGTTACAAATAACACGAAAAAACACACACAGTAGCACGATTGGTTAGGAGCCCATAAAACAGCAGCCATCTCCCCCGGTGCCATTATTACTATATTACAGTATTAAAACATTCAACAATACACATCAACAACATGATCAAGCCTAAAAAAAAAGCATTTCCACTCCTCTGTAACAGAATTTCCCATCAAAATGTTAAATTCATTCAGTGGCACTAACATATCTAGATGAAGTATGGATTGTAGACTATTACATGCCACTGGTACACAAGACGAGAAGGCAGTCTTGGCTAATGCTGTAAATGTCCTGGGACTTTAAGTAGCAACCGCCTAGCAGACCGGGTATGGTAACTGGTGGTTGTGAAGGAGACCCAACTATAGAGGTAAAGGGGGAGTTTACCCAAAAGGGCTTTGTAGATAAACACATACAAATGTAGCTTTCTGCGCAACCCACCATTTGGTACAAGGTGCAATGTTGGGTGAGTGACTTGGCATTTGTAATAAAGCGCAAGGATTCATGATAAACAGAGTCCACTCTCTGTAAGACAGAGGAGGTTGCATGCATATACAACAAGTCACCATAATCAATGAGAGAGAAAAGTGGCATGAAAAGCTTATTTCTACCCGTAAGCGGGAATCAAGACTTATTACGAATATGAAAACCCAATTTCAATTTAAGCTTCCTCACAAGATTATCCATATGAACTTTAAAGGACAACTTGCCATCCAACCATATATCTTGGTATTTGTAGGATGACACTTTGTCAATGGATAAGCCACCAGATGTGACAATGCTAACCTTCTCTGGCAGAGTTCTAGCACTGGTAAAGGTCATGAATTCTGTTTTTTTGTACATTCAAGACTAGTTTGAGACCATAAAGGGAGGCCTGCGGTGACTGAAAAACAGTCTGGAGCTCTTCAACAGCCTGAACCAGAGAAGGAGCACATGAATATATGACTGTATCATCTGCATATAGATGGAACTTTGCTGGTTGCATCCCCTTTCCCTAATTATTAATACAAATTGAGAACAACACAGGAGCTAAAATGGAACCCTGGGGCACACCTCTATTAATCTGAAGAAAGCCAGACTTGTGATTGACAGTATATACACATTGTGTTCTGTCAGAAAGATAGTTCCTAAACCAATGTACTGCCCCTTCACTGAGACCAATGTTACTGAGTTTAGCTAGCAACACTTCATGGTCAACTGACTCTAATGCCGTTCATAAATCAACAAACAGAGCAGCACAATTTGGCTTTTTATCAAGCACATTTATGATGCCATAAGTGCAGTTGTGGTGCTGGTCTCCGATCTAAAGCCAGAGTGAACCCCACTTAGTATGTTCTGGTGAGGTGTGTGAGAAAAAAAGGTGTGTGTGTGCGTGCGGTGGATAGAGTATATTACTTTGTTCTAATCTATTCTAAAACTCTTTCTGCCATAGCTCACAGTTACCTAATAACTCCATTATCCAAATGTGCAAAATACATTGAAATATTAGATTTTGTGACTACTATCAAATGTCTAGATAAATCGCTCTAAACGTATGAGGGATGTTGCTTATTATTACAAAGACATCATGCATAAAAGATCCATTATTTCCTCAGACCAAAGATTTCATTAGTAAACAAGAAACAGCTGGTTCAGATGACCATGCCCCTTGAATATTAAATTAAAGACAATTCTATTACTTTAAATAATAAGAAAAACCATGACAGCTTCTGGAAACTTTGTGACTGATGTATAACTATGTACAGTATAACTAGGTAATCTTTGCTCTCTTGGGAAAGATTGTCTTCGGAAATAATTACATTTGCAGACCAAGGCAACACAAAGGGTGAGACGGTCTTACCGTATCCAGCATCTGCAGTACTTTGTCCTGTTCACAGGAGTCCAGGCCGTCTATGATGACAGCCAGACGTGTCTGGTTCTGAGTGAAGCCATCAATGGTCTTAGCCATCCTCGCCATCAGCTCCACCTCATTCTTCAACACCTGAGGTAGGAGAGAGAAAGAGAGAGAGATAGAGAGAGAGAAGGAGAGGAGGAAGAGAGAGAGAGGAAGATGGGTGAGAGAGAAAAGGATAGGAGGAAGAGCGAGGAGAAAGAGAGAGAGAGAGAGGAGGAGGATGGGTGAGAAGGAGGGGAGGAAGAGGGAGATAGAGAAGGAGAGGGGAGGAAGAGAGAGAGAGGAGGAGAGAGAGCGAGGAGAGAGCGAGAAGGAGAGATGGAGACAGAGAGAGGAGGAGGATGGGTGAGAAAGGTCATACTAGCCTTACAAGCCAGTGATATGGTGAGAGGGAGAATCAAACAGGTGTGTGTGTGTGTGTGTGTGTGTGTGTGTGTGTGTGTGTGTGTGTGTGTGTGTGTGTGTGTGTGTGTGTGTATGCTTTGTGCATGTGTTTCCAAGTGCTTGCGCGCATATATACGACTGGCCTTCCATCGCTACCTTCATGAAGCCCTCGCTCTTGAGCTTGTGCATCTTGTTTGCAGCGCTGTGCAGCCTCTTCCTCTGAGAGTTGAGCACCGAGTCGGCCACCTGCCACCAGGTCCGGCAGTTAAGCACCAGTGCCAGGCCCACTGCGCATGCCATGGCGATCAGCACGGCATTCACCGTCTGGTTGGCCCCGTCCACCTTGAAGACGGCGAGGAGTGCCATGCCAGTGATCAGGCAGCCCAGGATGAAGATGAAGATGACGAAGGAGGGAACGCAGCAAGTTTTCTTCCACTTCTTCTTCCCTAAAATACAATCCATTTAAAAGGACTCAGTATTCATAAAAACATTTGGAAGCAGGAGGCAGGCTACTGACTAAACTTGCGCAACAACAATGTTTATTGTCATTGTCTGTTAGACAACCCTTTGTTCCTAGTTCTTACTGAAAACCACCAGAGTATGTGGTTGGTGTATTTATAAATGTAGTGACCGACAGTGATTTAAAGTAGTGCCAATAAGGTCAAACACATTTGCCCAAAGGGGATTCAATCAAGTAAACTGACCTGACTAATTTGTCACTACCTAGTGATTCTCTGCCCACTACCTAGTGATTCTCTGCTCACTACCTAGTGATTCTCTGCCCACTACCTAGTGATTCTCTGCTCACTACCTAGTGATTCTCTGCTCACTACCTAGTGATTCTCTGCCCACTACCTAGTGATTCTCTGCTCACTACCTAGTGATTCTCTGCCCACTACCTAGTGATTCTCTGCCCACTACCTAGTGATTCTCTGCTCACTACCTAGTGATTCTCTGCCCACTACCTAGTGATTCTCTGCCCACTACCTAATGATTCTCTGCCCACTACCTAGTGATTCTCTGCCCACTACCTAGTGATTCTCTGCTCACTACCTAGTGATTCTCTGCCCACTACCTAGTGATTCTCTGCTCACTACCTAGTGATTCTCTGCCCACTACCTAGTGATTCTCTGCCCACTACCTAGTGATTCTCTGCTCACTACCTAGTGATTCTCTGCTCATGACTAGATTTTTTTATTTATTTAACTAGGTAAGTCAGTTAAGAACTAATTCTTATTTACAATGACGGCCTGCCCCGACCAAACCCTCCCCTAACCCGGACGATGCTGGGCCAATTGTGCACCGCCCAATGGGACCCCCGATCAGGACCGGTTGTGACACAGCCTGGGATTAAACCAGGGTCTGTAGGGACGCCTCTAGCACTGCGATGCAGTGCCTTAGACCGTTGCGCCACTCAGGAGCAAGTGATTACCTAGTGATTCCTCTGCTCATTGGTTACCTTGTGATTCCTCTGCTCATTGGTTACCTTGTGATTCCTCTGGTCATTGCCTAGTGATTCCTCTGGTCATTGCCTAGTGATTCCTCTGGTCATTGCCTAGTGATTCCTCTGGTCATTGGTTACCTTGTGATTCCTCTGTCTTGAAGACCCTGAAGAGGCGGGTGGCCATGAAGCCAAACTCCCTCTCACAGGCATCAGACAGGGTGGCTATCATCTCTGCCAGGCTGGTCTCCCCTCCCACACTGGACAGACGGTTGTAGTCAGTGAACAGGAACCTGCAACAGTAAAGGGGTGGACATTAAATAATCGGTCAAACACAAACTACAACTTATAAAAGGTACCTGACGGGCAGGACATGGGTGGTTTGTGTGTGTACCTAACGGGCAGGACATGGGTGGTTTGTGTGTGTACCTAACGGGCAGGACATGGGTGGTTTGTGTGTGTACCTAACGGGCAGAGCGCGGGTGGTCTGTGTGTGTACCTAACGGGCAGGACATGGGTGGTTTGTGTGTGTACCTAACGGGCAGAGCGCGGGTGGTTTGTGTGTGTACCTAACGGGCAGGACATGGGTGGTTTGTGTGTGTACCTAACAGGCAGAGAGCGGGTGGTTTGTGTGTGTACCTAACTGGCAGAGCGCGGGTGGTTTGTGTGTGTACCTAACGGGCAGGACATGGGTGGTTTGTGTGTGTACCTAACGGGCAGGACATGGGTGGTTTGTGTGTGTACCTAACAGGCAGGACATGGGTGGTTTGTGTGTGTACCTAACGGGCAGAGCGCGGGTGGTTTGTGTGTGTACCTAACGGGCAGAGCGCGGGTGGTTTGTGTGTGTACCTAACGGGCAGGACATGGGTGATTTGTGTGTGTACCTAACAGGCAGGACATGGGTGGTTTGTGTGTGTACCTAACGGGCAGAGCGCGGGTGGTTTGTGTGTGTACCTAACAGGCAGAGCGCGGGTGGTCTGCTCTGGCAGGTCAGGGGGGTTGACAAACATCAGTTTGAGTAGCAGCTCCAGGTAACCGATGTGTCGGGCCAAGCGGGTACTTATCACCCACGCCCAGCTCCAGTTCTCACCCTCACGACGACTGCCGAAGTACACCACCACTACACAAGAGAGGGAAACTGTTATCTCCTAACTGGATCATTAAAAGCCGCCTCCACTACAAAACAAAGGAAGACAAACAGAGTTACTGCGTCAAACTCTTACTGTGTCATTGAAAGTGTTTGGAAAAGCCAGAGAGACAGACAGTTAGAATGAGCTCTTACTGTGTCATTGAAAGTGGCCAATTGTGCACCGCCCTATTGGATTCCCAATCACGGATGGTTGTGATACAGCCTGGAATCAAACCAGGGTCTGTAGTGACACCTCTAGCACCAAGATGCAGTGCCTTAGACCGCTGCGCCACTCGGGAGCATAGGCTACGGGATCCTCGGGAGCCTAAACCTAACCTTATAACCATAGCCCTTACCTAACCTTAACTTTGCTTAACCATTTTACATTTCAACGTCAATGGGGGTAGGGATGTACCAACGATCACGGATAGCAACGACTACTAGACCATAGGAAATGGATGACAGAGTGACGGTCTCACCGAAGCAGACATAGAGCAAGGCCAGCAGGCTGAGGGAGACAGCGATGGCCAGCTTGGGGTCGACGGTGAAGCCCAGGACCAGAGCTACAGAACCACACAGCAGCAGGGACATGAACCCCACCAGCCAGGAGAACTGGAACAACGGCTCCACCTGCTGGCCAGCAAACGTCTTCATCTCATCTGAAGAGAGGAAGGAGATGAAAGGAGGATAAAGATTCTTATGAGATTGTAGGTTCATTTGTAAAACTCAATCTTATAAGTATCTGATAAAATCATCTGTTAATATTAAATCCAGGCACCACAGGCTAAAATGACATTTTTTTGCCTCTACTTATGAATTTTGAGATTGTTTGGTATTTTGAACCAGTAATATTCATTTTCTCAAAAAGTAAAAACAACAAAGTCAAAATGTTGATGATCCATTATTTCAAACCACTACATTAAATCACACACAATTTAAAAAGCCCATCTCATAGAGAATGTAACAAACTGGACTATATATATTAACTTACTTTGAAGAGATGGTGATTGGGTCTAAATAGCAGTTTGGTGTTTCTAAGTCTAAATTCAGTGTACTTGTCTTTAACTGCCATTTCCTGGAAGTCAGACGTTTCCTACACGCCAACTCGTGTTTCTCAGCCTTGGAAGCATCTGCATTCACCAAATGTTGCGTGGTTATCCTTAAACTTATTATTCAGACTTAGACATAGGGAATTGTTGATACATTGTCAAATTTCTACTCTACATGACATTTTCTTCAGAAAAACCTGCCAAAAAAGATTTTTCCATACCTTTCTATAGTATTTTACAGGTAGAAAGAAGTATTTATCCTCAATATGTTACTATAAGTCAGGTCCTGGAGTGTCTTAAGCAATGTTAACAATTTTAATATAGGCTAACTTCCTCCAGAGTCCAGAAAAATGGATTTAATTTAATTTAATTAATTTAATTTAATTTGCATATTTGTAAACAATATTTCAGATTTTTTTGTTTGCATTGCTTGTTGAAGTTTGGTTGCATTATTGCATTGTTAAAGTACAGTATGTAACATACAGTATGTATAGTTGAAGTCAGAAGTTTACATACACTTTAAAACCAAATACATTTAAACTCAGTTATTCACAATTCCTGACATTTAATCCTAGTAAAAGTCCCCTGTCAGTTAGGATCACCACTTTATTTTAAGAATGTGAAATGTCAGAATAAGAGTTGAGAGAATTAATTATTTCAGCATTTATTTATTTCATAATATTCCCAGTGGGTCAGAAGTTTACATACACTCAATTAGAATTTGGTAGCATAGCCTTTAAATTGTTTAACTTGGGTCAAACGTTTTGGATAGCCTTCCACAAGCTTCCCACAATAAGTTGGGTGAATTTTGGCCCATTTCTCCTGACAGAGCTGGTGTAACTGAGTCAGGTTTGTAGGCCTCCTTGCTCACACAAGCTTTTTCAGTTCTGCCCACAAATTTTCTATCGGATTGAGGTCAGGGCTTTGTGATGGCCACTCCAATACCTTGACTTTGTTGTCCTTAAGCCATTTTGCCACAACTTTGGAAGTATGCTTGGGGTCATTGTCCATTTAGAAGACCCATTTGTGACCAAGCTTTAACTTCCTGATGTCTTGAGATGTTGCTTCAATATATCCACATAATGTTCCTTCCTCATGATGCAATCTATTTTGTGAAGTGCACCAGTCCCTCCTACAGCAAAGCACCCCCACAACATGATACTTCCAACCCCGTGCTTCACAGTTGGGATGGTGGTCTTCTGGGATTGATTTGTACTTTTCGCACTAAAGTACGTTCATCTCTAGGAGACAGAATGCGCCTCCTTCCTGAGTGGTATGACGGCTGCTTGGTCCCATGGTGTGTATACTTGCGTACTATTGTTTGTACAAACGAACGTGGTACCTTCAGGCGTTTGGAAATTGCTCCCAAGGATGAACCAGACTTGTGGAGGTCTACAATTTTTTTTCTGAGGTCTTGGCTAATTTCTTTTGATTTTCCCATGATGTCAAGCAAAGAGGCACTGAGTTTGAAGGTAGGCCTCCAATTGACTCAAATGATGTCAATTAGCCTATCAGAAGCTTCTAAAGCCATGACATCATTTTCTGACATTTTCCAAGCTGTTTAAAGGCACAGTCAACTTAGGGTATGAACCACTGGAATTGTGATACAGTGAATTGTAAGTGAAATAATCTGTCTGTAAACAATTGTTGGAAAAATGACTTATGTCATGTACAAAGTAGATGTCCTAACCGACTTGCCAAAACTATAGTTTGTTAACAAGAAATTTGTGGAGTGGTTGAAAAACGAGTTTTAATGACTCCAACCTAAGTGTATGTAAACTTCCGACTTGAACTGTACATACAATTCACTAAATCACAATTCCATTGGGTCAGAAGATTACATACAACTATATCTAGTCTGGTAATTGTGTTGGAGAACGTTCTGTTCTCCAACACAATTACTCTATTAGGGTGTGATGCCTGGCCTTAACAGCGATCTTATTATTAACATGTATAACATATTTTTAACATATCATTATTTTTATGTTTGACAGTTGAGCTCTGTTCTATTTGAGCAGTATAATAAACGCTTAGACTCTTGTATAGAAGTGAGTGGAGCCTTGACAAGAGGACTGCCTAGTTCCTTACCCTCCAGTTTCTTGAGCAAGAAAGACTTGCCGCTGCCCCACTGGGCGTACAGGCCCACACAGATGGGTGGCTGCATGGTGGGCTCACTGAGAATGTCAGCCAGGGCACTGCTGTACAGGTCATAACCCAGCATGTCCCCATCAGACTCAGTAGGGGACAGGTGTCCTGGGAGGGACACATAGAAAGATAGGATGAGGTTAGTCAACACAGTTCTAGATGAGAGTACATACAGTGTATAATTTGTGTGTACCAATTTTCTTTGTCAATTTCTGTACACCCTATCGTCCAGCACAAAGGTTATAGCAGTTAGACTATTAAAGGAAAACCACCCCAAAACAATATTTTGGTATTAGTTTAATTAGTCCATTGTTGGCATAGTCCCAAAATGTTTTGCTTGTCAGCAATCAAGGTTTTATATATCTTGAAAAAGGCATTATTACAGGGATGATTTCTGTATTTTGAAAGCTACATATCTTGAAAACTTTCATTAGTCAACAATAGACTAAAGAAACTGGGTGGAATTTTCCTTTAACTGGCGAAAGTGACTGAGCTGCCGGAGAGTAAGGAAACTTACGGGCTCCAAAGATCTGGGTGAGGATGCTCTTCTGGTGGCTGCAGTCGATGTTGTAGGGGGTCTCGCCGGCCTTGTTGGGCCTGTAGAGCAGGCGGCCATCTTTAGGGTTACGAAGGAGGAGCTCCGCCAGTCTGCGGCTCCGCCCACGGATGGCAATGTGGAGGGGGGTGTCACCTCTCTAGAGAAAGACGGTTGGTATCTTTAATTTAAAGAGCGTTGCTCCCTTCGGTATCAACATTGGCTTCAGATCAAAGTCTTTCTTGTGATTGTGATTTTGCTATTCATTGTAAATGTTTGTAGGCCTATGTAGCCAAATTGTATCTATGATCGTATGATATCCATTCATGTTTTTGGTATGTTATTTTTAATATCTGAGAATTAACCAATGATATCAGGCCACACTCGGCCATAATAACAGACACCTGTGTGTCCTTTGACACTGTACAACTAGTGACCCTCAGTGTTTGTCATTATACCCTGATGAAGCCAGCTTGTCTGTCCAAACGTTGGTTATTAGGTTATTAAATTATTGCATCGGAGTTCCTAGAGTGTGTGGCTCTCCTTTTCTTTTTCCATGTATCAGATTGTAGACCTACTGTCTCTTCTGCCTTTAACAGATTACGTATCACTGGATCCTTTGATAAAGATGAGCAAAAAAATACATAAATAATATAGTATATTATGTTCTCCAAAAAATTGAAACATTTGATTATTTTAGACTAATACAATTGCTCAGAGAGATTCTGTTTAACAATTAATACAAAACAATCTAAAGAAGATAGTGGACCCCTGTTTTCAATACTCTAGCAGTCTCCCCTTGTGAGAATAACGACACTGAGCCTTTTTCTCAAATGTTCCATGAGATTGGCTGAAACGTTGGGACCATTCCTCCTAACAGAATCTTTCCAAATCCTTGATAAAGTTTGTCTGCTCTTATGGACTACCCTCTTTAATTCAAACAAGAGGTTTTCAATTGGGTTCAAGTCCAGTAGCTGAGATGGCCATTGACAAATGTAGATACTTTTCTGCATATACTTGTGTCCAAGTGGCCAAAAATATGTATTTTCATGTCACCTGACCATAGCACCGCCTGGAGTTTGATAAACAGCATTGGCACTTGGATTGGAACCGGTGCTATGTTTAATGACATGAAAATAGAGCTCTGGAAAGAAGCTGTATAGAGCAAAGGTCTAAGATCCCTCCCAATGTGTACAATCTCATTAAACATTTGAGAAAAATGCTCAGTATCAGTATTGAAACCAGCGGTGCCAATCTTTTTTACCCCTCTTTTTTTGAGATTATTAGTTAAGCAATTCTATTCGTATAAAATAACCATTTCAACAACAAAAAATAGCACGCAATATAGATCAGTATTTGTATTATTTATTTTATACAGTTTTTTGTTCATCTTCATCAAATGGTGCCAATAATTATGGACAATGTATATACAGTATATATAAACTCAGCAAAAAAAGAAGAAACGCCTCTCACTGTCAACTGCGTTTATTTTCAGCAAACTTAACATGTGTGAATATTTGTATGAACATAACAAAATTCAACAACAGACATAAACTGAACAAGTTCCACAGACATGTGACTAACAGAAATGAAATAATGTGTTCCTGAACAAAAGGGGGGTCAAAAGTAACAGTCTGTATCTGGTGTGGCCACCAGCTGCATTAAGTACTGCAGTGCATCTCCTCCTCATGGACTGCACCAGATTTGCCAGTTCTTGCTGTGAGATGTTACCCCTCTCTTCCACCAAGGCACCTGCAAGTTCCCAGACATTTCTGGGGGGGAATGGCCCTAGCCCTCACCGTCCGACCCAACAGGTCCCAGACGTGCTCAATGGGATTGAGATCCGGGCTCTTCACTGGCCATGGCAGAACACTGACATTCCTGTCTTCCAGGAAATCACGCACAGAACGAGCAGTATGGCTGGTGGCATTGTCATCATGCTGGAGGGTCATGTCAGGATGAGCCTGCAGTAAGAGTACCACATGAGGGAGGAGGATGTCTTCCCTGTAACGCACAGCATTGAGATTGCTGGTTGTCATTGCAGGCACAGTCCGATGATGCTGTGACACACCGTTCCAGACCCTCCACCTCGATCCCGCTCCAGAGTACAGGCCTCAGGGTGAAACGCTCATTCCTTTGACAATAAACATGAATCCGACCATCACCCCTGGTGAGACAAAACCGCAACTCAGTGAAGAGCACTTTTTGCCAGTCCTGTCTGGTACAGCGACGGTGGGTTTGTGCCCATAGGCGACGTTGTTGCTGGTGATGTCTGGTGAGGACCTGCCTTATAAAAGGCTACAAGCCCTCAGTCCAGCCTCTCTCAGCCTATTGCGGAGAGTCTGAGCACTGATGGAGGGATTGTGTGTTCCTGGTGTAACTCGAGCAGTTGTTGTTGCCACTGCGAGGCCAATCAGCTGTCTGTCCTGTCTCCCTGTAGCGCTGTCTTAGGTGTCTCACAGGATGGACATTACCATTTATTGCCCTGGCCACATCTGCAGTCATGCCTCCTTGCAGCATGCCTAAGGCACGTTCACGCAGATGAGGAGGAACCCTGGGCAACTTTCAGAGTCTGTAGAAAGGCCTCTTTAGTGTCCTACGTTTTCATAACTGTGACCTTAATTGCCTACTGTCTGTAAGCTGGTAGTGTCTTAATGACCGTTCCACAGGTGCATGTTCATTAATTGTTTATGGTTCATTGAACAAACATAGGAAACAGTGTTTAAACCCTTTACAATGAAGATTTGTGAAGTTACTTGGCTTTTTACAAATTATCTTTGAAAGACAGGGTCCTGAAAAGGGAACGTTTCTTTTTTTTGCTGAATTTAGATATATACAGGGGTGAAAGTAAGGTGGTACGGTATCCTGGCAAAATAAATAGTGGGGGTATGCCGTGCCGGTAAAACATATCACAATTAATACAACATGCCCAAAAAGCTATTAGACTATAACACCATTAGGCTATAACACCATTAGGCTATAACACCATTAGGCTATAACACCATTAGGCTATAACACCATTATTTAACATTACTGCATGTCAGCCACATGAAACATTTGCAAATGGACTGGAAACCAGGTGGTATACGTTCCACTGTGGTTTGAGTTAAAGTGGAGATGAGAGGCGAGACGCACGTGGACATGAGTGGCCGAGACCGAGGCGCGCGTGGACAACCTTGGATGCATCAATTCAGGCTACAAGTGTAGGCCTAATGACAATCACAGAATGTCATTACAATACCTGCAGGTGTTTTGTAACTGATGTCTCTTTCCATTCAACAAATTGCAGATGCACAGCGCACTGTTGGGGTTTGGATGCTTCAATTATTTTGTGAGTGAAAGAATGTGCGCAGGAAGCCAACAGGAGCACCTTTGAATCTCTTAAGGATCGGACCCTTTAAAAAAAAAATGTTCACCTAAAATGACATACCCAAATCTAACTGCCTGCAGCTCAGGACCTGAAGCAAGGATATGCATATTCTTTATACCATTTGAAATGTAACAATTTCACAAAGCTTGTGGATTAATGTAGGAGAATATAAAACATTAGATCTGGTAAAAGATAATACAAAGGAAAAAAAGAAACAGGCGCAATTTAGATTTTGGCCACTAAATGGCAGCAGTGTATATGTGCAAAGTTTTAGACTGATCCAATAAACCATTGCATATCTGTTCAAAATGTTGTATCAAGACTGCCCAAATGTGCCTAATTGGTTTATTAATATATTTTCAAGTTCATAACTGTGCACTCTCCTCAAACAATAGCATGGTATTATTTCACTGTAATAGCTACTGTAAATTGGACAGTGCAATTAGATTAACAAGTATTGAAGGTTTCTGCCCATATCAGATATGTCTATGTCCTGGGAAAAACGTTTGTTACTTACAACCTCATGCTAATCACATTAGCCTACGTTAACTCAACCATCCTGCGGGGGGGGGACACCAATCCCGTAGAGGTTTTAAGTGATTGTTTGACATATCAGATGAATACATCATGACTAGTTGTGTTTATACCACATTAAAAGGCACAGGTGCCGTGAAGCTAGAGGAAGCGAAGCTTTCCCTAAAGTAAATTGCCAAAATGATACAGCCTAATTAGCCTAATCCTGTTTATACAGAAATAAATACAATCATTTAAAATAGGCTACTACATGAAAGCATGATTTGGCCACAGAGGATCATTAGCTAAAAAAAGAAGAAAAAAAGACAAGTGGATTGATTTAAACAGCATAGCCTGCAATTTGCAAATACCAAATAGATGTTTGTTGAGTTGCGACTGTCAAAAGCAGAGAGACCCAGCCAGGCATATCTCAATATTTAAACATATAAATTGCGGAAAAATGTTTTGGAAAGCAAAATTGCTATTGATAACAATGAAAACAATCCAATCTGTCTTTTAGTTATCAATATTCTTAACTTAATTGGCACTAGCGGAGAACATCGGCCATATCCCTGGTGAGTGTGCATATTCACTGTCTTTATCATTGGGTCAATGCTACTTCGTTTGTTTTTGGACAATAATTTCCTCCTCCGAGTTAGATGGACGTCATATTGTATTTGCGTCTCCCCTTTTCATAGGCCGATTATATGGATCAGACAACATTGTTTTTATTGATCTGTTTGTCAGCAGAGATGGCCACCCTGTAATTTTTATAGTTGGCCTATTTAAAAAAATGCGTGCGCGCACTTGAGTGTCCCGTACCAGTAAGAAATTAAATCTACTTTCACCCTTGTATGTACAGTGCATTCGGAAAGCACTCAGACCCCTTCCCCTTTTCCACATTTTGTTACGTTACGGCGTTATTCTAAAAGGGATTAAATAAAAAATGTTTTCCTCATTAATCACTACACACAATACCCCACAATGACAAAGCAAAAACAGTTTTTTAGAAATACCTTAATTACATAAGTATTTAGACTCTTTGCTATGAGACTCGAAATTGAGCCCATGTACATTCTGTTTCCATTGATTATTCTTGAGATGTTTCTACAACTTGATTGGAGTCCACCTGTGGTGAATTAAATTGATAGGACATGATTTGGAAAGGCACACACCTGTCTATACAAGGTCCCACAGTTGACAGTGCATGTCAGAGCAAAAACCAAGCCATGAGACCGAAGGAATTGTCCGTAGCGTTCTGAGACAGGATTGTGTCGAAGCACAGATCTAAGGAAGGTGCCAAAAAATTTCTGCAGCATTAAAGGTCCTCAAGAACACAGTGGCCTCCATCACTCTTAAATGGAAGAAGTTTGGAACTACCAAGACTCTTCCTAGAGCTGGCCACCCAGCCAAACTGAGCAATCGGGGGGAAAGGGCCTTGGTCAGGGAGGTGACCAAGAACCTGATGGTCACTCTGACAGAGCTCCAGAGTTCCTCTGTGGAGATGGGAGAACCTTCCAGAAGGACAACCATCTCTGCAGCACTCCACCAATTAGGCCTTTGTGGTAGAGTGGTCAGACAGAAGCCACTCCTGAGTAAAAGGCACATGATAGCTCGCTTGGAGTATGCCAAAAGGCAACTAAAGGATTCTAAACTAAACGACCCTAAGCACACAGCCAAGATAACGCTGGAGTGCCAGATAGCGCTCAGAGTGTGCTCTGAGTGTTTGTAAATTCATAGCATTGTCAGATTGTCCGTTCGTAAATTTAGTGTACCACGGACACTCTGGCCGAGGTGTAGGGCCTTTCTCTCATGTTTCTCTCGTCTCTGTCAGGTGAGGGCATCAGGTGTGTCTTTTAGAGAAGTGGTGTCCTGCATTCTCGGCTTCATTACAGTAGTTGCATGTTCAATAATTTGAGAGGATAGGCTTGCTATTGTCACATGTTTTTTAAGCTCTTAAAATGTCAGTTCCTTCCATGCATAGTATTTTCTGTTGGTCACTTCATTTTACTGTTTGGAATTAATTTAACCATTTGTTCACCAGTTAATGGGCGTTGGTTAGTCGGCAACAAAATTGACAAACATTTTCATCACTAGTGGTGAAACAATGTATTTTACCCCTTTTTTCAATCTTGGCTCATCGCTGCGACTCCCCAAAGGCGAAGGTGGAGTCATGCGTCCTCTGAAACAAGGTCCGCCTACCCGTGCTCCTTACCACCCGCCAGCTTAACCCGGAAGCCAGCTGCACCAATGTGTCGGAGGAAACACAGTTCAACTGGCATCCGGGGTCAGCCCGCAGGCATCCGGCCCGCCACAAGGAGTCACTAGAGTGCGATAAGCCAAGTAAAGCCCAACCGGCCAAACCCTCCCCTAAACCGGACAATGCTGGGCCAATTGTGCATTGTCCTGTGGGACTCCCGACCACAGCCGGTTGTGGCATAGCCCGGCATATGAACCTGGGACCGTAGTAACGCCTCTATCACTGCATGCAATGCGCCACTCGGGAGGCCCGTGGTGAACCATTCTTGATACACACTGGAAACTGTTGAGTATGAAAAACTCAGCAGTGTTGCAGTTCTTGACAAACTCAAAACGGTGAGACTGGCACCTACTAACATACCCCGTTCCCAGGGGCCTTAAATCTGTCACCCTCTAAATGAAAAACATATACAATCCTTGTCTCAATTATCTCGAGGCTTAAAAATTCTTCTTTAACCTGGCTCCTTCCCTTCATCTACACTGATTGACATCAATTAGGGATCATAGACTGACCAGGTGAAAACTATGTCATGGAAAGAGCATGTTTTGTACACTCCGTGAAAATATTTAAGCAATAACGCCCGAGGAGGTGTGGTATATGGCCAATATACCAAGGCTAAGGGCTGTTCTTATGCATGACGCAACATGGAGTGTATATTGTCCATATATCACAAACCCCCAAGGTGCCTTATTGCTATTATAAACTGGCTACCAACGTAATTAGAACAGTAAAAGTAAATGTTTTGTCATACCCGTGATATACCACAGCTGTCAGCCAATCAGCATTCAGGACTCAAACCACCCAGTTTATAATGTTAAGTAACCAAGCCGAACTGTACTAGACTGGCCTGGTTACGCTTCCAACATAGTTTCTGAAACTGTGCTAGAAAGGACCATGTGGATAGAAAATAACCAAGCCAGCACAGTATGTCAGCCAATCAGCATTCAGGGCTCGAACCACCCAGTTTATAAAATGCTTTATATGGGTAGAGACGTAAAAGAGGTGTACCTTGTCCACAGCAGACACCTTGGCTCCTTTGTCCAGCAGAAGCTCCACTATGTCAATGTTCCTCATCTTAGTAGCTTTGATCAGAGGGCTCTCTAAATCCTGACATCAGACCACATAAAAACAGGTGAGAAAGCCGTTTAAATAGAATAGGTGACTGTGTGTGTGCGTCTGGTTAGATTTACTGTACGGTGTTTTCTCTCACCTTGGTGCAGGTCTCTGTGTCGGGGTTGCACTGGAGGATATCTCTCACCATGGTGGCGTTGCCTTTCTCCACAGCCCAGTACAGGGCTGTCTTGTTGTCCTGCAGAAGGTGAGGTGGATTGCATTTACTGTCATCAATAATGTAGTATTGAATATCTGTGTCCCCATCCCCTATATAGTGCACTCATTTTCATCAGAGCCCTATGGGCCCTGGTCAAAAGTAGTGCACTATACATACACGCAGTAGAGTGACATTTGGGACACAAGTTATGGGTCTCTGTAGCTCAGTTGGTAGAGCATGATGCTTGCAATGCCAGGATAGTGGGTTCAATTAAATGTGTGCATGCATGACTGTAAATCACTTTGAATAAAAGCATCTGCTAAATGGCATACATACTCACATATATTATATGAGTAGTCAGGCGTCAGACTCCCTACCTGTCCTCTGATGTCTATGTCAGCATATTTGTGCAGCAGAGCCCTCACTATCTCCACATGTCCTCCTCTCACTGCTCCGATAAGCACCGTGTCTCCACTCTGTACAACACACACACACAGGTCAGTACACAGCTTACACAACATCCACATCTCAATACAGCACTTATAATCCACAATCTGTGTGTGCACTCCCTTGCCCACCCTGTCTGGTATGTTGACGTAGGTGCCAGCATCCAGCAGGTCCTGTACTATCTCAGTATAGCCCTCCTTGGCAGCGATCATCAGGGCTGTGTTGCCGTCCTTGTCTGTCATGTTGACGTTAGGGTTCCTCTTCAGAAGCTCCTTCACCACCTCAGGGAAACCTCCCTTCACTGCCACGATCAGAGCTGTCATCGAGTTCTACAAGGGGGAGGGAGAAGATTGGAGGAAGATGGAGAGAAACAGAAGTACAGAGCCTTTCTCTATGACTTTAGACAGGTGATAGAGTGAGAGGTGTAGACTGCAGAACAACAATGTTCATTAACATTTCTGTTCATTAGAATATCTGTTCATTAGAATGTCTGTTCATTAGAATGTCTGTTCATTAGAATGTCTGTTCATTAGAATGTCTGTTCATTAGAATATCTGTTCATTAGAATGTTTGTTCATTAGAATGTTTGTTCATTAGAATATCTGTTCATTAGAATATCTGTTCATTAGAATGTCTGTCCCTTAGAATGTCTGTCCCTTAGAATGTCTGTCCATTAGAATGTCTGTCCATTAGAATGTCTGTTCATTAGAATGTCTGTCAATTAGAATGTCTGTTCATTAGAATGTCTGTTCATTAGAATGTCTGTTCATTAGAATGTCTGTTCATTAGAATGTCTGTCCATTAGAATGTCTGTCCATTAGAATGTCTGTTCATTAGAATGTCTGTTCATTAGAATGTCTGTTCATTAGAATGTCTGTCCATTAGAATGTCTGTTCATTAGAATGTCTGTTCATTAGAATGTCTGTTCATTAGAATGTCTGTTCATTAGAACGTCTGTTCATTAGAACGTCTGTTCATTAGAACGTTTGTTCATTAGAACGTCTGTTCATTAGAACGTCTGTTCATTAGAATGCTGTTCATTAGAATGTCTGTCCATTAGAATGTCTGTTCATTAGAATGTCTGTTCATTAGAATGTCTGTTCATTAGAATGTTTGTTCATTAGAATGTTTGTTCATTAACATGATATTGTATTTCTGTGGCGTAGAGACATACCGCCCCCTCCTGGTCGACATCAGCTCCATTCTCCAGCAGGTGCATCACACAGTCAAAATTGCCCTTCCTGGCTGCCCAGATCAGAGGGGTGGTACCATACTGAGAAAGAAAGACACACAGGGTTATCCATACTGGCACAGGTCCCTATTTCTGGCCAAACTGGGGCACCACTAACCCAGTGGGCCACCATAAACCCAAAGGTTGGCATTGCCCAGCCATGCGTCCCAATCAGTTGTCTCACCTTGTCAGAGCAGTTGACCTTGGCTCCGTTCTCCAGCAAGACCTGGACGATCTCAGCATGACCTCTGCCTGCTGCCCAGATGATGGGGTACACACTGTATTGCTGATGAGGAAGACAGAGAGTCAGAGGTACTTAGTCAATGGCTGGATAGATGGGGATGTGACGTACTGCATCTCCTTAGCCATGAGGGTTTATGGCAGGTATAGGAACACCATTAACCGTGTGAGGAATACGCCATTAATAGGTATTTGATTGACTGCCATTACCTGCCCAGTAGTGTTGGGGTTGGCTCCGTTCTCAAGGAGAACCTCGGTTACCTCCACGCGGCCTTTATAGGCAGCCCACATGAGGGCCGTCCAGCCTCCCTACAGAACAACATCAATTACTGTACACAAACACATTCCTGCACACATTACACTACCTTCAAGTACATTGAATAGCTCTGTGTTTTTATTGAAAACACTAACTGAAGTGGACTGGAACAAGCATAGAAATCAAGTTGATACAATCAACAAAACATTATAGCTTATTACTGATTGTGGCCAGTTTAACTTATTGAGTGTCTCAGCATGTCCCTGTGCCCTATGTAAGCGCTGCTGAGATAGGACTGTACAGTATAATATACAGTACCAGTCAAAAGTTGGAACACCTACTCATTCAAGGGTTTTTCTTGATTTTTACTATTTTCTACATTGTAGTACAATAGTGAATACATCAAAACTATGAAATAACACATATGGAATCATGTAGTAACCAAAAAAGTGTTAAACAAATCCAAATATATTTTATACTTGAGATTCTTCAAAGTAGCCACCCTTTGCCTTGATGACAGCTTGCACTCTTGGCATTCTCTCTACCAGCTTCATGAGGTAATCACCTGGAATGCTTTTCCAACAGTCTTGAAGGAGTTCCCACATATGCTGAGCACTTGTTGGCTGCTTTTCCTTCACTCTGCAGTCCAACTCGTCCCAAACCATCTCAATTGGGTTGAGATCGGGTGATTGTGGAGGCCAGGTCATCTTATGCAGCACTCCATCACTCTCCTTCTTGGTCAAATAGCCCTTACACAGCCTGGAGGTGTGTTGGATCATTGTCCTGTTGAAAAACAAATGATAGTCCCACTAAGCACAAACCAGATGGGATGGCTTATCGCTGCGGAATGCTGTTGTAGCCATGCTGGAATTCTAAATAAATCACAGACAGTGTCACCAGGAAAGTACCCCAACACCTCTTCCTCCATGCTTCACGGTGGGAACCACACATGCAGAGATCATCCGTTCACCTACTCTGCGTCTCAGAAATCTCATCAGACTCATCAGACCAAAGGACAGATTTCCACCGGTCTAATGTCCATTGCTCGTGTTTCTTGGCCCAAAAAAAATTATTCTTCTTCTTCTTCTTGTTGGTGTCCTTTAGTAGTGGTTTCTTTGCAGCAATTCGCCATGAAGGCCTGATTCATACTGTCTGCTCTGAACAGTTGATGTTGAGATGTGTCTGTTACTTGAACTCTGTGAAGCATTTATTTGGGCTGCAATCTGAGGTGCAGTTAAACCTAATGAACTTATCCTCTGCAGCAGAGGTAACTCTGGGACATCCTTTCATGCGTCGGTCCTCGTGAGAGCCAGTTTCATTATAGCGCGGTTTAGATGGTTTTTGCGACTGCAGTTGAAGAAACTTCCAAAGTTCTTTACATTTTCCGGATTGACTGACCTTCATGTTAAAGTAATGATGGACTGTCGTTTCTCTTTGTTATTTGAGCTGTTCTTGCCATAATATGGACTTGATCTTTTACCAAATAGGGTTATCTTCTGTATACCCTACCTTGTCACAACACAACCGATTTGCGGAAAAGAAAATTCCACAAATTAACAAGGCACACCTGTTAATTTAAATGCATTCCAGGTGACTACCTTTGAAGAATCTCAAATATATAATATATTTTGATTTGTTTAACACTTTTGTTTACTACATGATTCCATGTGTTATTTCATAGTTTAGACGTCTTCACTATTATTCTAAGTGTAGAAAATAGTACAAATGAAGATAAACCCTGGAATGACTGGTACCGTAGCTAAGTAAACAACCAAAACACTGCTATTACTTAGGGGTTGTGGCCAATCAAACAGGTATCTCACCATGTCTCGGTGCTCTATGTAAGCACTGCTTTCTAACAGCTCCTTCACCACCTCTACATGGCCTTCCTTAGCAGCACAGATCAGAGCAGACCAGCAGTCCTGAGGGAGAGAGAATAGCACATCACACCGGTCACCATGGAGACAACGGTGACTACCGTTACCATGGAGACATCAGGCAGAGTTCACAATGATTGGCACGTTCATGATGATTGTTATAATGAAGTCAACGTCTGCATAATAGGCTAGGCCTTGAAATTAACGGGAACAAAGACGGAGAGGGTTTATGATCCATCTATCATACCACATCATCCAGGTTAACATTGGCTCCTCTCCTGATGAGCTCCTGTACAATCTCAATACTGCCCTGCTCCGAAGCCAGCATCAGGGGTGTCTGACCATTCTGTTAGGGAGGGAGAAAAAGGCATGCATTTTGAAAGACATACTAGAAACACAATGAACAATATTTCTTTGTACAATAACAGACCCAATCTTCCCATTTATCTTCAACAGACGCTTCTCTAAGCTATATTTCACCTTTATTAGACTGTGTCCCCCAAATGGCACCCTATTCCGTATATAGGGCACTACTTTTGAACAGGGCCCATTGGGCTCTGATCAATAGTAGCACACTATATAGGGGATAGGGTGCCATTTGGGGCGCAACCTATATATAATAACTATAGATAGATTAGTATACCCGTAGGCCTTTAGATAGTATGAGGATACTCACGTCACTCCTGCCGTCCACCTCCTTGAACTTGTCCAGATGGGCCTTGAGCGCTGCCAGGTTCTCCTCCTCCACGTAGCTGAAGAGGTTCTGGATGGCCAGAGTGGTCATCTTAATGGAGGTGGTGGTGTCCATGGCTGCAGCTACTTCCCCTCAACACCACAGCACCTGCATGGGGAGAGATCATGGAAATAGAACGCTTTACTAACACTTTACCTATGGCATGGGCACACACAAAATGGCTGCCAAACCACACATTATGGCAACACTGACTTGATTGGGGATTCCATTCTACTCACCCTAGTTCTGTGGGAGAGATACAGGACAGAAGGGATGTTAGGGTGGGATAACATTGGTGGGAAGGCATGGGATGCTAACAACAGTGTAATAAACACTTTATATAGCTTTGCACCAATAACAGCAAAAAACATGCTTTTCCCTCACTAGTTATAGGCTAACTTTCATTTATAAAAGGCTAGGATATGCTATATTTGGAGTTTGATTAAAAAGCAGTGTGAAACAGTGAATGTGTGAGAAAGAGCTAGAACAGAGGACATAGCCTAGTTATCTGACCCTGGCAACCAGCAAGTGGGTCGACTACTGTGTGGGTGTCGGTCGACTCACTCCAGTGCTATCTGGCTCCTGCAGCACAGGGGTGTGGGCCTAGCTATCTCCTGACATTTAAAGAGCATCAGACTCAGAGAATTAAGCCAGCGCCAGATTTCAATGTGCCACTCACTCACTGCTTTGGTGACAGGATTGTCACCCAGGCAGGCAGCCACAGCAGCGAGTTGAAAGAGATATTTGGTTTATTAGTGGCCTCCTGGCTGCTATCATCGTCTGACATATACAGTATTTATCTTCTCACTCAGAGAATAGCCTCTTCTTGGCAATACTTTGTGTACACACAGTATTCTTCCTATTTTACAGGCACACAAAATGGCAGCTAGTCTGATTTTTTTTTTTTTTGTCTTGTTAAAGCATGTGCTTTGCGGTTATTGGCGCTAGGGTATATAAAGTGCTATTGCATTGTAATTACCCATTTGTTTATGGCATAGTTCAAATATATATTTTAGCCTAGGTCATACTATCAATTCATACGTAAACACCAATGGCATAAAAATATAACCAAAAATGTATTGCAAATAATTAAGCAATAAGGCACGGGGGTGTGGTATATGGCCAATATACCGCGGCTAAGGGCTGTTCTTAAATATGCCTGGATACAGCCAGTAGCCATGGTATATTGGCCATATACCACAAATCCCCAAGGTGCCTTATTGCTATTATAAACTGGTTACCAACGTAATTAGAGCAGTAAAAATAAATGTTTTGTCATACCCGTTGTATATGGTCTGATATACCATGGCTGTCAGCCAATCAGCATTCAGGGCTCTAACCACCCAGTTTATAATCACATATTTACAACTATTCACACAGGCTCTTTGAGACAGATTTATAGACTAGCTGGCTAAGTGATGTCTACCTGTAACCATTAACTCAAGTTTATTAATCATCATCCATAATGTGTTGCTCCAGAAAACTGGCCAGTTTTAGTACAGTAACTACATTCCTATCCAACACAATACAAGAACAGACAATATAAGCTTACAATTCAGTCAGCCAGCCAAGCTTATGACCTTAACATGGGTGTGGGCGTCGGTCAGTCAAGCCACAAAAACAAACCCCTTCTGTGTGACATGAAAAGAATGACTAGATTAAGTAGCCTGGTCCTGTCGGCAGGCTGACAGCCAGTTCAAAGCATTCCTTCCATCCCCACAGAGCAGAGTGCAGCACAAGCCCTCCAGCATTCCACCTCACGTCACTACCTATTGCAGCAACACAACAGCTGAAAGCAGCCACAAAGAAAAGAAAGTAGAGGCAAGGCAGCTAAACATCAAATCACATCGCCGTGTGCTGCACTGCTGCCAATGCCGTTAACCTGTCGGCTGTCGCATACAGACAGGACATGGCGCAATAATTATTGACACAACCGAGCAATCTTACCTATGGGAATAATAGTGTTCTCTCTGTGGGTTGTTTTTGCCTGCTGTCTCTTCGCTCTGCAATTTATGCCTCCACATACACTGGTCCTGGCCAGCCTTATTGACTAGGCTATTCCCCCTGGCTGTGGCTGCTGATATTGAATTATGCATGAGGATGAGGTACCACCCAGTCTCTCTGGCACATGCTCAGAGGACAGGGAACAGTGGAGAAAAACAGGCTCAATATAGACCAGCAGCACCACTGACCTAGAGACTAATATCAACAGTATTTTATAAAGCCCTTATTACATCAGCAGTTAGTATTGGTAACTTCATTAATATGATGTAGGCCTAGTATGAGGAGGGTTGGAACCTGACCTTCCCTTCTATCTGTGGTATGCAACAAATATAGGTCTAGATGGAACAGCTATAGTACAGTATCTGTGGTATGCAACAAATATAGGCCTAGATGGAACAGCTATAGTACAGTATCTGTGGTATGCAACAAATATAGGCCTAGATGGAACAGCTATAGTACAGTATCTGTGGTATGCAACAAATATAGGCCTAGATGGAACAGCTATAGTACAGTATCTGTGGTATGCAACAAATATAGGCCTAGATGGAACAGCTATAGTACAGTATCTGTGGTATGCAACAAATATAGGCCTAGATGGAACAGCTATAGTACAGTATCTGTGGTATGCAACAAATATAGGCCTAGATGGAACAGCTATAGTACAGTATCTGTGGTATGCAACAAATATAGGCCTAGATGGAACAGCTATAGTACAGTATCTGTGGTATGCAACAAATATAGGCCTAGATGGAACAGCTATAGTACAGTATCTGTGGTATGCAACAAATATAGGCCTAGATGGAACAGCTATAATACAGTATCTGTGGTATGCAACAAATATAGGCCTAGATGGAACAGCTATAGTACAGTATCTGTGGTATGCAACAAATATAGGCCTAGATGGAACAGCTATAGTACAGTATCTGTGGTATGCAACAAATATAGGCCTAGATGGAACAGCTATAGTACAGTATCTGTGGTATGCAACAAATATAGGCCTAGATGGAACAGCTATAGTACAGTATCTGTGGTATGCAACAAATATAGGCCTAGATGGAACAGCTATAGTACAGTATCTGTGGTATGCAACAAATATAGACCTCGATGGAACAGCTATAGTACAGTATCTGTGGTATGCAACAAATATAGGCCTAGATGGAACAGCTATAGTACAGTATCTGTGGTATGCAACAAATATAGGCCTAGATGGAACAGCTATAGTACAGTATCTGTGGTATGCAACAAATATAGGCCTAGATGGAACAGCTATAGTACAGTATCTGTGGTATGCAACAAATATAGGCCTAGATGGAACAGCTATAGTACAGTATCTGTGGTATGCAACAAATATAGGCCTAGATGGAACAGCTACAGTACAGTATCTGTGGTATGCAACAAATATAGGCCTAGATGGAACAGCTATAGTACAGTATCTGTGGTATGCAACAAATATAGGCCTAGATGGAACAGCTATAGTACAGTATCTGTGGTATGCAACAAATATAGGCCTAGATGGAACAGTTATAGTACAGTATCTGTGGTATGCAACAAATATAGGCCTAGATGGAACAGCTATAGTACAGTATCTGTGGTATGCAACAAATATAGGCCTAGATGGAACAGCTATAGTACAGTATCTGTGGTATGCAACAAATATAGGCCTAGATGGAACAGCTATAGTACAGTATCTGTGGTATGCAACAAATATAGGCCTAGATGGAACAGCTATAGTACAGTATCTGTGGTATGCAACAAATATAGGCCTAGATGGAACAGCTATAGTACAGTATCTGTGGTATGCAACAAATATAGGCCTAGATGGAACAGCTATAGTACAGTATCTGTGGTATGCAACAAATATAGGCCTAGATGGAACAGCTATAATACAGTATCTGTGGTATGCAGTGAATAGAAAAGGGATAAGTAGACTAGGCTATAGGTCAAAATCTGGAACTACTGCAGTGTCTCTGCTGTCTGTTCAGACAGGGCTATCTATTTATGTGTTGTGCTTCTCTGTACCAAAGCAAAAGTACTGAAAAATAAACACACAGAAATGACATCTGTGCAAGCTTGGTTGTTGCGGACTAAACTCATGTTGTTGAGCGGCAACTAGAGTGGGCAGACTGGAAAGCCGCCGTCCAAGAAAGTTTGTATTTCAGCACCCAGTGTGTAATTGCGGGCTTTTCTTTGGGTGCTGAAATCAGTTTGAAATTATTATTTTTTACTTCATTGTATGTGATGTCAGAACTCCAGTCCGCACACACTGGTCAGCCCTCAACTCCATCGTAAATCGTGGCTACCTCAAATAATAAATGGAAGGTTTTTAAATGTGGGATTTACATCAAAATGATGCATAGTTTTATGCATACTCGGTGTGTGCAGTGACACCGCTTGTTGCTTTGATACGATGCATTAGATTAGGCTACACCATCATCATCATCAGTCATCACCATTAGGATGTAGAAATAAATTACTTGTTCAACAAATAGGGGCTGCTACCAATCATTGCCTGCTACTAGCTACCTACAAGAGAAGGTTGTAATTGCGGCACGCAATTCAAGGCATTCCTGTATGTGGGCATTCCTGAATCTGCCGGAACCCCTTATTATATACTACATGGTCAAAAGTATGAGGACACCTGCTCGTCGAACATCTCATCCCAAAATCACGGACATTAATATGGAGTTGGTCCCTCCTTTGCTGCTATAACAGAATCCACTCGCCTGGGAAGGCTTCTCACTAGATGTTGGAACAGTGCTGCGGGGACTTGCTTCCATTCAGCCAAAAGAGCATTAGTGAGGTTGGGCACTGATGTTGGGCGATTAGCCCTGGCTTGCAGTTGGCGCTCCTATTCATCCCAAAGGTGTTTAATAGGGTTGAGGTCAGGGCTCAATTATTTTATTTATTTAACTAGGCAATTCAGTTAAGAACAAATTCTTATTTTACAATGATGGCCTATCCCGGCCAAACACTCCTCTAACCCGGACAACACTGGGCCATTTGTGTACTGCTCAATGGGACTAATTACGGCCGGTTGTGATACAGCCCGGGATCGAACCAGGGTATCTAGTGACGCCTCTAGGATTGAGATGCAGTGCCTAAGACCGCCTAAGACCGCTGCGCCACTCGCCACTTTATCCTCCACAAAACTTCACAGTTGACACTATGCATTGGGGAAGGTAGCGTTCTCCTGGATCCACCAAAAACCCAGATTTGTCCGTTGGACTGCGAGATGGTGAAGCGTGATTCATCAAGTTTCCACTGCTCCAGAGTCCAATGGCGGGGAGCTTCACGCCACTCCAGCCAACGCTTGTGCAGGTGTACGGCTGCACGGCCATGGAAACCCATTTCATGAAGCTCCAGAAGAAAAGTTATTGTGGTGACGTTGCTTCCAGAGGCAGTTTTGAATTCGGTAGTAAGTTTTGCAACCGAGGGCAGCACTAGACGGTCCCGATCTGTGAGCTTATGTAGCCTACCACTTCGAGGCTGAGCCGTTGTTGTTCCTAGACCTTTCCACTTCACAATAACAGCACTTACAGTTGACTGGGGCAGCTCTAGCTGGGCAGAAATTTGACGAACTGACTTTTGGAAAGTTGGTATCCTACGACGGTGTCATGTTGAAAGTCACTGAGCTCTTCAGTAAGGCCATTCTACTGCCAATGTTTGTCTATGGAGATTGCATTGCTGTGTGCTCAATTTTATACACCTGAAAGCAATGTGTGTGGCTGAAATAGCCAAATATTTACTTTGTATATACAGTGTACTTCTATAGGTTCAAATTTGTCGGTCAATTTTTAAGCTAGGACTGGAGGGAGGCATGGGCACTCCAGTACAGTAAGTGGCATTAATGCCTAATATCGTTGGATGCCAGCCGCCAATAAACCCCACAGAAGAAAGGGCAGGGGTGACAACGGTAGCTAGCTGTAGACAGTGTCCTTCGCCCTCCACCTGTCAGGCACGGTTTTCCTGCAGTTCTGTTAACGATGGAGTTCATGCAGGAACCAATGGGATGCTCGAGAGTAGGCGTTCCTGCAGTTGAAGGAACGCCCACATACAGGACCACCCAGAATTGTGGGCTGCACTTGCACACTATCGAACTATAACGTAACAAGCGGACAACCTTGGTACCGTTACAGTAGCTAGCAAGTGAATAATAAGGTAGCTAGCTCATTTCAATTATCAAAAACATTTAGATCTAGCTAGCAGCTATTTATTTGGATTGCCATATCGAATGTTAACTAAACCATCGACTGTCAGCTAGCTTAACGTTAGATCGCACGACATATCACATCTTCTGAAAAAAAAAAAATTATATTTCCGTGCCTGACTGCGACCATTATTGATTGCAGTATTTTGAATAAAATGGCAATGATCATAATTAGTTGATAACATCTGTTTAAAAGCGAATATGACATTTGCTAGACGACTGTAGTTGCTAACGTTAGCAAGCAGTCAGACAATAACATTCAGATGTGCTCGAGCTGTCAATCAAACGCCATCTATCAAAGGAGGGCACATTTCGATGCTTATACGTGAGAAACGGCAATTCACAGTGACATACCTTTTAATAAAACGAATATAAATGTTCCACACTTCGGTGTTGTCTTCTCAATCCTCGCCTTATATGCGTGTAGTGCTCACAGGCTAGTCCCCATCCTCGACAACAGCCATTTTAGTGGACCAGAAAAACACAGCACCTACTAGGGTGACTTCTTCCCCGCTGTCCGTCAAATCATCTTCTCCCCGCCTACAAACTGTGACGTGTGGCGCTTTGAGATGCTGGGTTTACTAGGCTACTAAATTACTGTACAAGTTGAATTTGCCATTGCCGAAAACTGCAACGTTAGTAATTATATTTTATTAACGGACTAGAAAATATTGTGAATGTTATGTCAAAGCCTTCTTAGTGTGTTGTGGATTTATTGCTCTATATAGCCTACCACATTTCAGGTTATTGCTCTTATTTATAAATTCCCTTGTTTGTTTCACATTCATTCTCGATATTTTAATTTGCAGGAGCTGCTGTTGTGTTGAGGAAAATAATGTTTCAAAACCCTTTTGCCAGGCTGACTAATAATTATTGTATGGTAGGTCAAAGTCCAACATTTTATGAGGAGAGTAAAGGGCAGGTGCTGAGCTGTTATAGCCTGGGTAGTGTATAGGCCCATTCCACCACCAGAAATATTCAATGCCATCTAATAATATGCACTGCTTATGACAGGTGCCTGTGCAAAGCTATAGGCCTACTCCCTTGGGGTATGAAGCCAAGGTAACACATTCCCAAGCTCTGACTCACAGTTTATGTGAGTATTCTACAGTGGCCTATGTGAGGAAGGACAAGGGGCTTAAACAAATAGGGTTTCCGAACAAACAATGACATTGACATTGACATTGACTTGTAAATTAAGCCATGTAGGTTGTATGAGTCAGTTATGTTTGTCATGTGCTTCTCAGCATGCTGGTTTCCCCTGTGTAATCTAGTCCACTGGCCGTCTCTCTCCCTCATTGTCAAACCGACAGCATATGGTAGCAATTGAGCCTGGGGACAAACAATGTAATAGGAACAATTAAACCACAGTTATTCACCTTTTACATATCACACTTACCATGTCAAGTTCCAAAAAGATCCATCTTTTAATCACATAATATACAAAAACACACCATCCACATCATCCACATGAACAATTAGCAGGGTTGGCTGCTCGGGACTATGATGAGCATTCCATTCTCTTTGCTCCAGAGCCTCAAGCAAAGGTTTCTTACAATGACCATATTTACCTAAACTTACAATCGACTCAAGTAGGTTTAGTTCACTTCCCCTCGTAATGAAAATAGAATCAGAACTGTCTGAAGAAGCAGTGTCTACAAATACTGGAATTTTGTTCCTTTCACCTCCAGCTCAACATGATCCTATGTTAATTGTCCTACATTTCCACCACCTTTTCACCTTTGTCGAACATACCACGAGTCCATTAGAATCACATAAATAACAAGTACATGAAATGACAAAATGTACCTCTACACATGGAAATACTAGACCATCTCCCCTCTCACACTGCTCACACACAATTCATGAATAAGGGGTGAGTAGCTACTCTCACAGCATGGAATGACCTGTTAAATGATTTAAATCATTGATACGTTCCCTAATAATCCCTCAGTGGTTACTTTCTCTATCCAACCACTCATTTCAGATTTGGATTGTGTCAAACCGTTATATAATAACAACACACAATGACATTCAACAGAAGAAAACAGAAGTGACATTGAAGTGAGCCAATAACATCACCCAGTGAAAGCAAACAGTCTGGAGTAAGTCCTTGGGTGTTGCCCAAATGGCACCCTATTCCCTGTATAGCGCACTACTTTGACCAAGGACCATAGGGCTTTGGTCAAAAGAAGTGTACTACTTACAGTATGTAGGGAAAGGGGTATAATTCAGGAAATCTTCCCTGTTGAGACCATGAATCATCATACTGTAGGGTGTCCAATCAAAAATGCATATTTTGACCAATGGGTAAAATACACTGAACAAAAATATAAATGCACCATGTAAAGTGTTGGTCCCATGTTTCATGAGCTGAAATAAAAGTTCCATACACACAAAAAGCTAATTTCTCTCACATTTTGGGCACACATTTCTTTGCATCCCTGTTAGTCAGCATTTCTCCTTTGTCAAGATAATCCATTTACCTGACAGGTGTGTCATATCAGAAGCTGATTAAAAAGCATGATCTTTACACAGGAGCACCTTGTGCTGGGGACAATAAAAGGCCACTCTAAAATGTGCAGTTTTGTCACACAACACAATGCTACAGACATCTCAAGTTGAGGGAGTGTGCAATTGGCATGCTGACTGCAGGAATGTCCACCAGAGCTGTTCCCGGAGAATTACATAAAATGTTCATTTGTCTCCCGAAAGCCGCCTCCAAAACTGTTTCAAAGAATTTGGCAGTATGTCCAACCGGCCTTACCACCGCAGACCATGTGTAACCACGGGTCAGGAGTATTTTTGTCTGTAATAAAGCGCTTATGTGGGGAAAAACTCATTCTGATTGGCTGGATTTGTCTCCCCATTGGGTGGGCCTGGCTCATATTTTTCTTCAGTATAATATTAATTGTGTAAATACTCCTCTAAGAAAACCAATGGTCCAAACCTCATGCCTCGATCATAATCCCTTCAAAAGTTATTGTAGGATGGCCAAAATTAGGGTGACTAAGTCAATGGAGGCCAGAGGGGGGGGGGGGGGGGGGGGGGTCAAAAATCTGAAAAAATGCATTCCGTCAGCTAGGCTGGATGTTATGCGAGAATTAAGGCAAACTGACAGGCTTTCTTCTTGAATCCGGAGGACATGAAACAATATAGAGGTAAGATAGATATAGATGTTGAGACATGACATGTAGTATTTTTTTCTTATTTTAGTATACGCTTTTCATATTAATGCAAAACTCCTGTCCTTTATCGAAGATTTCTTACAAAAGCAAGCATATCTCTGAAATGTCAACGGAGCACTGAGTGTATACTAAGCTTTTTCTTTTCAAAGCATTTTACATTTAATTCAGCTTGTGTCATGCTAATTTTGCTTTTTGTGACCCGCGGAAACAACTTTGAAGACGAGGACCACAAAAAGTAAAATCCTCAAAAGCGATGAGAAATCTTCACCGCTATGTCAGAGTTAGGTGCTTATTATCGTATTAGGTAACAAAATCGGACTTTTTGGCTATAATGTTAATGATATGAAACCAAAAGTCCCCACGATTCAGAACATGAATAATCATATTTGAATTGGTAAAATGTATTTAATAACATCAGTGAAATTTCATCACCAAAGAGCATTTTTTTTCACCCACTTCTGGGCAGAGTGGTTGGACACCCTACATATTTTGTGAAAAGACCAAGGACACTATCTTGTTTTCCTTATCTTTTAGTTCTTGTGTCCTCATTTCCTGTATCTTTGCTTTTTACCTGGACAATAACACCATTAACTTAAACCACTCCACTCTCTCTCACCTGATCCTAAAACCTGTTCACCTTGAGTAAGAAACACCGCACACACAATAATATCCAATTTGAGGAGGATACACAAAAGCTAAAAAAAAGAACTGGGTGGAGAAAGAGACAAAGGTTATAAGGCAAGTTTGCATACTCCCATAATACAGTAACAGTACAATACTGGCATTTCATCATCGATTCGGAACCCATCCATCCCGCTGAGCCACAGCCAATAGTCCTCATAATAAAGTAGGGGCTGTGTTCCAAATCAAATTTTATTGGCACCCTATTCACTTTCTAGTGCACTACTTTTGACCAGGACCCATAGGGCTCTGGTCAAAAGTAGTGCACTAGATAGGTAAATCCCAAAGCTTTCAGTCCACCCATCCCTTCTCACGTGAACAAATGAGAATCGTCGTCCGACTCCAAAACACAGTTTGGACAGTCTCTCTCTCTAATAATGTGTTGGACAGTCTCTCTCTCTAATAATGTGTTGGACAGTCTCTCTCTCTAATAATGTGTTGGACAGTCCCTGCAGTCCTTGGTGCTAGTCTCTGTGTGTGTGCACCTTTGCTGGTCTCTGAATCTGCTTCATGTGGCTTTGGTCTTCTGGTTGCAGTGGCCATCTGTGGAGGTGGAGTCCTGGTGGGAGAGGACGGGAGCCTCCTTCAGGCGCAGGTGTCGGGGCTTGACTGGCAGTGCTACGGCCAGGAGAACACAGCCGATGTGGACACTGAAGTACCAGGACCTGGGGACAGAGGTGAGAGAGGATGATTTAGGGATCAATATCAGAATCAGAAAACCTTATTGCCAAGCAACAAGTGTTGCTAGGAATTCCTCTTGGTGTTTTACACATTTTTCAGCAACAACCAGGCACACAAGTTCATTCAACTTCTCAGAAAAAGAACAAAAAGCCACTGTATAAGTAGAATCATAGGTTCAGACAAAAACACAATTCTTCTTGCACTTCCATCCAAGGTAACAAACTATGAATACTTTTTATTTATTTTTTAACTTGAGTGAGGTAAAGTATTGTTCTCTGTATGTGTCCCAAATGGCATGCTATTCCCTATATAGTGCACTACTTTTGACCAGAGACATATGGGCTATGGTCAAAAGTAGTGCACCATAAAGGAAATGGGATGCCATTTGGGATGCAGACATAGTTTCTGGCCACTCACCTGTAGAACTTCATAGAGGGTCCGACAGACAGCAGCACAAAAGGCACCACAGTGTAACAAATGGCAATCTGGGTGCCAGCCCACGTGATCCCATCATACAGTAGCTTGTGTGAAGGCGAGCCCAGGAAGTACGGCCTCACGTTGTGTCTCATCTGGAGAAGAAAAAAGAACCAAAGCAATGAATTCAGAGTAAAAGAAGAAGTGAAAAAATTAACATCTAAGTTTACAACAAACAGCCCTTGTGAATCTAAAATATGTTGCACTGCCCTTAACTCTCTCCCAAATGGTGTCCCAAATGGCACCCTATTCCCTATATAGTGCATGGGCCCTGGTCAAAAGTAATGCACTAGGGAATAGCGTGCCATTTGGGACGCATTTTAAGAGTCAAGTAATGCATTTCCAATGGAACTTTCTCTCCCAGCAGCTCATCCACCAGCAGTCGTCTGCCTCAGTGAGTCTCAAAGTGTCTCAGGTGACGCTCCATTAGCCGGAGTCCTGCCCGGTCTCCTCTCCATCCGTCTGTCTGGCTGGCCTGTTATCTGTGCAGTCCAGCTGGACTCAGGTTGCATCCCAAATTGAACCCTATTCCCTATATAGTGCACTACTGTTGACCAGAACCCATAGGGTACCCATAGAGCTCTAGTCAAAAGTTGTGCACTATATAGGGAATAGGGTGCCATTTGGGACTCAGCCTCTAATAAATATGCTTTATTCAGGCCAGACCTTCAGAGGACAGTGAGTCTCTATGGCAGCCTAACTATGACTGATTCTCTTAACACTAATGATGCAGAAATAAAGTACATCAGGATGAACATGACCCGAACACTTTGTTTCATCTGTGATGGGAACATCAGGATATATGTTGTTATGGCAATAGCAGAAATCGTTGATATTCAGAAAATGTTATTGATTTTTAGTGGGTACGGTGCATGACATTTTATCTATGCCTATGACAAGTTTAGGGCTTAGTGCATCTAGACAGAGATGGAAAATTGTGGGGAGAGGTCTGTGTCAGTGTGTTTTAGGAGATCTCACTCTCTCTCAGAGAGATACAGTACTCACGGCACGTGCAGCCAGTGTGACCACGATGCCAGTGAGGAAGGTGAGGTAGTATCCAGGGTAGGCTCCGTGCCACATGGCTGACAGAATGAAGGTAGCCGCTGTGGGGTTGTAGGGACAGCGCTCGTAACACACCCTGCGCACACACACAACCAGCCAGTCAAACACAACAGCACAGCAAGACCTCATAATAACCTCTCACTGATAAATCCATTCCAATTTCCTTGTGTGCAGACTACAGAGAGCACAAAACATTAAGAACACCTGCTCATTCCATGACATAGACTGATCAGGTGAATCCAGGTGGAAGCTACAATCCCTTATTGATGTCTCTTGTTAAATCCACTTCAATCAGTGTAGATGAAGGGGAGGAGACAGGTTAGAGAAGGATTTTTAAGCCTTGTGTATGTGTGTCATTGAGGGTCAATGGCAAAACAAAAGATTGAAGTGCCTTTGAACGGGGTACAGTTTCCCGTGTGTATCAAAATGGTCCACCACTCAAAGGACATCCAGCCAGCTTGACACAACTGTGGGAAGCATTGGAGTCAACATGGGCCACCATCTCTTGGAATGCTGTCAACACTTTGTAGAGTCCTTGGCCTGATGAATTGAGGCTGTTCTGAGGGCAATAGGGGGTGCAGCTTAATATTAGGAAGGTGTTCCTAATGTTTGGTATACTCAGTATAAAGATAAAGCAGACTGTTAGTGCTAACTGACTCCACTAGGTGGCAGACTTTTACAGACAGATAAGAGCACTGGTTATAGGCGTATCCACAAATGATTTAGAGCCTGAAACCTATACTGTAATTACAATGCATTTAAATAGTATGTACAATGTGTCAGAAAGCTAATGTTAATAATTACAGAAAGAAATTATGACCAAGTCTCTTTGTCTTTACCAATTACAGACTAAGCCTGGTTTCTGTACCTTTTGAGCCAATGTGCCGTCTGTATATTCCAATTGTCAAGGAACATCTTGAAGCTGTTGGCAAACTGGAACCAAGGAGAGGAGGACAACATCAGTATACATACATTAACTGTAGATTGTTATAGAAAGAGTTGTGGAAAACATACTGAGACATGAGTGAAGACTACGAATGTTTCAACATTTCACCTCAATATCCATTATCCTCAGATTGGAGATGAGATCCCAACGTGGTGAGCCGTCACTGTTGTATCCATTGAATCCAAATCCTGCTGCGTTGTTGATGGCATCAGCTGTTCAGAATTCAAACACATGCTTTCAGAAACACCATCTCCAGGCAGGCATTCAGTCAAAGGCCAATTGTCAACAAGCGCATCGCACGTGACTTTTACAGGTCCTTTACATTTGAGCGGACATCTGCATGGTTTATCATGAAATTGCCTTTATATGGCGTATTCTCAGTATTATCGTGCACAGCTCTGACGCCTCTTTGACCGAGTCCCGGTCTTTTCATGTCCAATCACTGTACATCCACAAGGTCCACCATTCCTTAGTGATGATAATATCATTAATTACATTATCATTCTAATAACAGCATATTATCACAGTGAAGGACAATACAGGAGCTATACAGGCCGTGCAGCCGTGCTCTCTCTCTCTCTGTGTGTGTGTGTGTGTAGAGAAGGTTTAATTGAGTCCCACCTCTACCTGCTTGTTATCACCATACTCTCTACGACGCACACCTTGCTGCAAACAATCACACACACACACACACACACACACTGCTGCAAACAATCACACACACACACACACACACACCTTGCTGCAAACAATCACACACACACACCTTGCTGCAAACAATCACACACACACACACACACACACACACACACCTTGCTGCAAACAATCACACACACACAAACACACCTTGCTGCAAACAATCACACACACACCTTGCTGCAAACAATCACACACACACACAAACACACCTTGCTGCAAACAATCACACACACACACAAACACACCTTGCTGCAAACAATCACACACACACACAAACACACCTTGCTGCAAACAAACACACCTTGCTGCAAACAATCACACACACACAAACACACCTTGCTGCAAACAATCACACACACACAAACACACCTTGCTGCAAACAATCACACACACACAAACACACCTTGCTGCAAACAATCACACACAAACAAACACACCTTGCTGCAAACAATCACACACAAACAAACACACTTTGCTGCAAACAATCACACACAAACACAGTCGGACTGATCTCACCCCCTTACAAAGCTCATCTGTTCTCAGTCTGTAAGGGGTTACTTGTCAACATGGAATAACAGACATTATTGCAGAAGAATTGGTTTCAGGGTCAATCAATGAATACAGGCCTAAAGAGATTTACTATTGAAAACTGACAAAAGCTACATCCATATTCTCCTCCCTTCTCCCTTTATACTCTGTCATGGATTTGAAAGCATTGGATGGTTTAAGCTTTGGCGGAAGGGAGTTTCAACCATTGTTAATGACGATGACTGTACAAATGCACCCTTCAAAAAAACAGGGGTTGAGAATCAGCCAACGGGAACAGAGAGGAGACCCACCCAGCGTCCAGACGAAGTAGTACTTGGGCCTGGTGGTCAGCATGGACAGGTAGAGGTAGACCACCTGGGCGTAGAAGGGCGTGGTGGCGATGAAGTCGTCGTCGATGTTCCGTTCCACAGGGAACACTTTACAGACCGAGAGGAAAACCATGAGGGAGAAGAAACAGGTGGCCAGTTTACGGACCACTTCAATCTGAAGAAGAGGAAGGGGGGGACATCAGACAATAAAAACACTCTGTCCCAAATAGAACCCTATTCCCTATATAGTTCACTACCTTTGACCAGGGCCCATGGTCAAAAATAGTGCACTATAAAGGGAACAGGGTGCCACTTAGGAAGCAGCCTCAGCAAAGACTCACATCTGCTTTGCATAATTGATAGCTTCACGAGGAAGTCAAAAAACAGCCATGTTGCTGTTCATTCAGTGAACAATGAATAGTGTCTAGGGAATACTGTGCATTTACTACACAGAAATGCTTTACTGTCTTAGAAAGTTCCAGCCAAGCATTGAGAGTAACGTGGCATGAAAATGCTGCCGATTTGGTAACTTTCCAAAAATCATAGTGGCATTTGAGACCAGTGCTTACGTTTGGGGAGGGGTCAGTCTGTTTGTGTCTGCCGTTGGTCTTCCCATTGGTCTGGTGGTCTTTACTGCGACGGCAGGGCGTGCCCTCGATGAAGGCGATGTAATCATTGTAGGAGGAGGTGGGGCCAGCCAGTATTCCCATAAAGTTACAGTTATAGCTGAAGTATTCCAGCAGACTGGGCATCCTCCTGCAGGGGAGGTGGAGGAGACGCACAGAGCATCACAACACAGTGACAGTAAGGGCTGTAACACACAGACCATCACAACACAGTGACAGTAAGGGCTGTGACACACAGACCATCACAACACAGTGACAGTAAGGGCTGTAACACACAGACCATCACAACACAGTGACAGTAAGGGCTGTAACACACAGACCATCACAACACAGTGACAGTAAGGGCTGTGACACACAGACCATCACAACACAGTGACAGTAAGGGCTGTAACACACAGACCATCACAACACAGTGACAGTAAGGGCTGTGACACACAGAGCATCACAACACAGTGACAGTAAGGGCTGTAACACACAGACCATCACAACACAGTGACAGTAAGGGCTGTAACACACAGACCATCACAACAGTGACAGTAAGGGCTGTGACACACAGACCATCACAACACAGTGACAGTAAGGGCTGTGACACACAGACCATCACAACACAGTGACAGTAAAGGCTGTGACACACAGACCATCACAACACAGTGACAGTAAGGGCTGTGACACACAGACCATCACAACACAGTGACAGTAAGGGCTGTGACACACAGACCATCACAACATAGTGACAGTAAGGGCTGTAACACACAGACCATCACAACATAGTGACAGTAAGGGATGTGACACACAGAACATCACAACAGTTACAGTAAGGGCTGTAACACACAGACCATCACAACATAGTGACAGTAAGGGATGTAACACACAGACCATCACAACAGTTACAGTAAGGGCTGTAACACACAGACCATCACAACACAGTGACAGTAAGGGCTGTAACACACAGACCATCACAACACAGTGACAGTAAGGGCTGTGACACACAGACCATCACAACACAGTGACAGTAAGGGCTGTAACACACAGACCATCACAACACAGTGACAGTAAGGGCTGTAACACACAGACCATCACAACACAGTGACAGTAAGGGCTGTAACACACAGACCATCACAACACAGTGACAGTAAGGGCTGTAACACACAGACCATCACAACACAGTGACAGTAAGGGCTGTAACACACATACCATCACAACAGTTACAGTAAGGGCTGTAACACACAGACCATCACAACACAGTGACAGTAAGGGCTGTAACACACAGACCATCACAACACAGTGACAGTAAGGGCTGTAACACACAGACCATCACAACAGTTACAGTAAGGGCTGTGACACACAGACCATCACAACACAGTGACAGTAAGGGCTGTGACACACAGACCATCACAACACAGTGACAGTAAGGGCTGTGACACACAGACCATCACAACAGTTACAGTAAGGGCTGTGACACACAGACCATCACAACACAGTGACAGTAAGGGATGTAACACACAGACCATCACAACACAGTGACAGTAAGGGCTGTGACACACAGACCATCACAACACAGTGACAGTAAGGGCTGTGACACACAGACCATCACAACAGTTACAGTAAGGGCTGTGACACACAGACCATCACAACACAGTGACAGTAAGGGCTGTGACACACAGACCATCACAACATAGTGGCAGTAAGGGCTGTAACACACAGACCATCACAACATAGTGACAGTAAGGGATGTGACACACAGACCATCACAACAGTTACAGTAAGGGCTGTAACACACAGATCATCACAACATAGTGACAGTAAGGGCTGTAACACACAGACCATCACAACAGTTACAGTAAGGGCTGTAACACACAGACCATCACAACATAGTGACTGTAAGGGCTGTAACACACAGACCATCACAACACAGTGACAGTAAGGGCTGTAACACACAGACCATCACAACAGTTACAGTAAGGGCTGTGACACACAGACCATCACAACACAGTGACAGTAAGGGCTGTGACACACAGACCATCACAACACAGTGACAGTAAGGGCTGTGACACACAGACCATCACAACACAGTGACAGTAAGGGCTGTGACACACAGACCATCACAACACAGTGACAGTAAGGGCTGTGACACACAGACCATCACAACAGTTACAGTAAGGGCTGTAACACACAGACCATCACAACATAGTGACAGTAAGGGCTATAACACACAGACCATCACAACACAGTGAGAGTAAGGGCTGTGACACACAGACCATCACAACACAGTGACAGTAAGGGCTGTGACACACAGACCATCACAACAGTTACAGTAAGGGCTGTAACACACAGACCATCACAACATAGTGACAGTAAGGGATGTAACACACAGACCATCACAACAGTTACAGTAAGGGCTGTAACACACAGACCATCACAACACAGTGACAGTAAGGGCTGTAACACACAGACCATCACAACACAGTGACAGTAAGGGCTGTGACACACAGACCATCACAACACAGTGACAGTAAGGGCTGTAACACACAGACCATCACAACACAGTGACAGTAAGGGCTGTAACACACAGACCATCACAACACAGTGACAGTAAGGGCTGTAACACACAGACCATCACAACACAGTGACAGTAAGGGCTGTAACACACAGACCATCACAACACAGTGACAGTAAGGGCTGTAACACACATACCATCACAACAGTTACAGTAAGGGCTGTAACACACAGACCATCACAACACAGTGACAGTAAGGGCTGTAACACACAGACCATCACAACACAGTGACAGTAAGGGCTGTAACACACAGACCATCACAACAGTTACAGTAAGGGCTGTGACACACAGACCATCACAACACAGTGACAGTAAGGGCTGTGACACACAGACCATCACAACACAGTGACAGTAAGGGCTGTGACACACAGACCATCACAACACAGTGACAGTAAGGGCTGTAACACAGAGACCATCACAACACAGTGACAGTAAGGGCTGTAACACACAGACCATCCCAACACAGTGACAGTAAGGGCTGTGACACACAGACCATCACAACACAGTGACAGTAAGGGCTGTGACACACAGACCATCACAACACAGTGACAGTAAGGGCTGTGACACACAGACCATCACAACAGTTACAGTAAGGGCTGTGACACACAGACCATCACAACACAGTGACAGTAAGGGATGTAACACACAGACCATCACAACACAGTGACAGTAAGGGCTGTGACACACAGACCATCACAACACAGTGACAGTAAGGGCTGTGACACACAGACCATCACAACAGTTACAGTAAGGGCTGTGACACACAGACCATCACAACATAGTGGCAGTAAGGGCTGTAACACACAGACCATCACAACATAGTGACAGTAAGGGATGTGACACACAGACCATCACAACAGTTACAGTAAGGGCTGTAACACACAGACCATCACAACATAGTGACAGTAAGGGCTGTAACACACAGACCATCACAACAGTTACAGTAAGGGCTGTAACACACAGACCATCACAACATAGTGACTGTAAGGGCTGTAACACACAGACCATCACAACACAGTGACAGTAAGGGCTGTAACACACAGACCATCACAACAGTTACAGTAAGGGCTGTGACACACAGACCATCACAACACAGTGACAGTAAGGGCTGTGACACACAGACCATCACAACACAGTGACAGTAAGGGCTGTGACACACAGACCATCACAACACAGTGACAGTAAGGGCTGTGACACACAGACCATCACAACACAGTGACAGTAAGGGCTGTGACACACAGACCATCACAACAGTTACAGTAAGGGCTGTAACACACAGACCATCACAACATAGTGACAGTAAGGGCTATAACACACAGACCATCACAACACAGTGAGAGTAAGGGCTGTGACACACAGACCATCACAACACAGTGACAGTAAGGGCTGTGACACACAGACCATCACAACAGTTACAGTAAGGGCTGTAACACACAGACCATCACAACATAGTGACAGTAAGGGATGTAACACACAGACCATCACAACAGTTACAGTAAGGGCTGTAACACACAGACCATCACAACACAGTGACAGTAAGGGCTGTAACACACAGACCATCACAACACAGTGACAGTAAGGGCTGTGACACACAGACCATCACAACACAGTGACAGTAAGTGCTGTAACACACAGACCATCACAACACAGTGACAGTAAGGGCTGTAACACACAGACCATCACAACACAGTGACAGTAAGGGCTGTAACACACAGACCATCACAACACAGTGACAGTAAGGGCTGTAACACACAGACCATCACAACACAGTGACAGTAAGGGCTGTAACACACATACCATCACAACAGTTACAGTAAGGGCTGTAACACACAGACCATCACAACACAGTGACAGTAAGGGCTGTAACACACAGACCATCACAACACAGTGACAGTAAGGGCTGTAACACACAGACCATCACAACAGTTACAGTAAGGGCTGTGACACACAGACCATCACAACACAGTGACAGTAAGGGCTGTGACACACAGACCATCACAACACAGTGACAGTAAGGGCTGTGACACACAGACCATCACAACACAGTGACAGTAAGGGCTGTAACACAGAGACCATCACAACACAGTGACAGTAAGGGCTGTAACACACAGACCATCCCAACACAGTGACAGTAAGGGCTGTGACACACAGACCATCACAACACAGTGACAGTAAGGGCTGTGACACACAGACCATCACAACACAGTGACAGTAAGGGCTGTGACACACAGACCATCACAACAGTTACAGTAAGGGCTGTGACACACAGACCATCACAACACAGTGACAGTAAGGGATGTAACACACAGACCATCACAACACAGTGACAGTAAGGGCTGTGACACACAGACCATCACAACACAGTGACAGTAAGGGCTGTGACACACAGACCATCACAACAGTTACAGTAAGGGCTGTGACACACAGACCATCACAACACAGTGACAGTAAGGGCTGTGACACACAGACCATCACAACATAGTGGCAGTAAGGGCTGTAACACACAGACCATCACAACATAGTGACAGTAAGGGATGTGACACACAGACCATCACAACAGTTACAGTAAGGGCTGTAACACACAGACCATCACAACATAGTGACAGTAAGGGCTGTAACACACAGACCATCACAACAGTTACAGTAAGGGCTGTAACACACAGACCATCACAACATAGTGACTGTAAGGGCTGTAACACACAGACCATCACAACACAGTGACAGTAAGGGCTGTAACACACAGACCATCACAACAGTTACAGTAAGGGCTGTGACACACAGACCATCACAACACAGTGACAGTAAGGGCTGTGACACACAGACCATCACAACACAGTGACAGTAAGGGCTGTGACACACAGACCATCACAACACAGTGACAGTAAGGGCTGTGACACACAGACCATCACAACACAGTGACAGTAAGGGCTGTGACACACAGACCATCACAACAGTTACAGTAAGGGCTGTAACACACAGACCATCACAACATAGTGACAGTAAGGGCTATAACACACAGACCATCACAACACAGTGAGAGTAAGGGCTGTGACACACAGACCATCACAACACAGTGACAGTAAGGGCTGTGACACACAGACCATCACAACAGTTACAGTAAGGGCTGTGACACACAGACCATCACAACACAGTGACAGTAAGGGCTGTGACACACAGACCATCACAACACAGTGACAGTAAGGGCTGTGACACAAAGAAACGGTCTCTCACAGACAATCACGATAGTGATTACAGTGACAGTACAGACTGTGATACATCCATAGTTAGAATCCCAAAGCATATCTCCCCTCTCTCCAGAGAAACAACAATATACACTGAACAGAAGTATAAATGCAACATGTAAAGTGTTGGTCCCATGTTTCATGAGCTGAAATAAAAAATGTTCCATACACACAAAAAGCATATTTCTCCCAAATGTTGTGCCCACCATGGCTATGGGGCTAGTCGGCATCTGGTGTGACCACTATTTGCCTCATGCAGCGCGACATATCTCCTTCGTATAGCATAGATCAGGTTGTTGATTGTGGCCTGTGGAATGCTGTCCCAACCCTAACAAACCATTCAGTGACCACTCGTGCCCTGTGGAAGGGGGTATTGTCATCCCCCAGACTAGAGAGCCAATTATACCGTCCTCACAGGCTCATACAGGAAGCGGTCATTTTCTACTCAAAATAACTAAAACATACCTGTAAAACATACCTTATAGCCAGGACCTTCTGATTTGGGGTCAGCTGCTCCTCTTTCCGGCACATTCCTGTTGGGGGAGGGAGGTAAAGAAGAACACATATGTAATGCTTGCTTTTGATCAGGGGGGTTTGGTTTCAAAGTTCTTTCAAAGATACTGACTTTGCAATGGAATGGAATGAAAACAACATGTCACAGCAGTCTACAGTACATGGTTGACACGGGTGAGGCCACCATTCCCTGCCCATAGGCTTAGTCCCAGAGAGAGGCAGTGGTCTGAGAACTCAGTCGTGTCTTGTCCTCTCCTGTGACTGTCCTGTGTGGGTAATGATATCCATTACATCCCTGTGGTCTCTCTTTCTCACTCTCTGCAGGTCCCGGCTGATCTATGGGCTAATTAAAGGACAATAAATTGACTTCCAGGAAGTGCGCGTCCCTGTTGTCTCACCAACCCCGCCTCCACACCGCAGTGCTTTGTCTTGTCCCGCACACCGGGAACGAGGCGAACGGAGTGAAACAGGCTGAATAATTCTGTGTTGTTTATGGCGGCCATTATGCTGATAACAAGATTAGCACAGCTAATCAGCTCACATTACAGCCTAATGCCTGCTGGGGACTGGAGGAGAGGAGAGGTGCCAACACCAATACTGGGCGGCACCGACGCCCCAAATCTGGTTCCATTAACAGGCACAATAACGAACAACACAGTAGGGCATAACTCAGCCTCCCTAAACAATGAGAACAGGGTCAGGGTGTTAATGACTGTTTGGTTTTGTTTGACAGGACAGACTACGTGAGTGACTGCTAAAGGTCAGAAAGAACACATTCCAGAATGCTTTTACACATTCACTCTCCTCTTCTGATCCCAAACAAACGAGGACAATTCCATTCCCAAACACGAGGTCATTTCATCCACCTTTAGTTTGGATCTCAAACAGACCTTTCTGTGTTGTTAGATCGAATAGGTACCAAGGCAAGTCGCAAACACAGGCCAACCACAATGTCCCATACAGGGAACACAGTAAAACACTGGCCAATCAGGATGTCCCATAACGCTTGCTAGTTGGCAAGACAGCACAAACAGATCTGGGATCAGGCTAGATGTCCCTAGCATCTGTCACAGGCCTTCACCTAGGTGAATGAAGCCTGGAAGCAGAGTCTACGTTGACACACACACACACACACACACACACACCAAAGGACCCTGTCTTTCAAAGATAATTTGTAAAAATCCAAATAATTCCACAGATCTTCATTGTAAAGGGTTTAAACACCGTTTCCCATGCTTGTTCAATGAACCATAAACAATTAATGAACATGCACCTGTGGAACGGTCGTTAAGACACTAACAGCTTACAGACGGTAGGCAATTAAGGTCACAGTTACGAAAACTTAGGACACTAGAGTCTTTTCTGCTGACTCCGGAAAACCCCCTTAAGAAAGATGCCCAGGGTCCCTGCTCATCTGCGTGAACTGGCCTTAGGCATGCTGCAAGGAGGCATGAGGACTGCAGATGTGGCCAGGGCAATAAATGGCAATGTCCGTACTATGAGATGCCTAAGACAGGGCTACAGGGAGACAGGACGGACAGCTGACTGTCCTCGCAGTGGCAGACCACGTGTAACACCTGCAAAGGATCGGTACATCCGAACATCACACCTGCGGGACAGGTACAGGATGGCAACAACTGCCAGAGTTACACCAGGAACACACAATCCCTCCATCAGTGCTCAGACTGTCCGCAATAGGCTGAGAGAGGCTGGACTGAGGGCTTGTAGGCCTTTTATAAGGCAGGTCCTCACCAGACATCACCAGCAACAACATCGCCTATGGGCACAAACCCACCGTCACTGGACCAGAATGGACTGGAAAAAAGTGCTCTTCACTGACAAGTCGCGGTTTTGTCTCACCAGGGGTGATGGTCGGATTCGCGTTTAATCGTTGAAAAAATGAGCGTTACACCGAGGCCTGTACTCTGGAGCGGGATCGATTTGGAGGTGGAGGGTCCATCATGGTCTGGGGCGGTGTGTCACAGCATCATCGGACTGAGCTTGTTGTCATTGCAGGCAATCTCAATGCTGTGCGTTACAGGGAAGACCTCCTCCTCCCTCATGTGGTACCCTTCCTGCAGGCCCATCCTGACATGACCCTCTAGCATGATAATGCCACCAGCCATACTGCTCGTTCTGTGCGTGATTTCCTGCAAGACAGGAATGTCAGTGTTCTGCCATGGCCAGCGAAGAGCCCGGATCTCAATCCCATTGAGCACATCTGGGAACTGTTGGATCGGCGGGTGAGGCCTAGGGCCATTCCCCACAGAAATGTCTGGGAACTTGCAGGTGCCTTGGTGGAAGAGTGGGGTAACATCTCACAGCAATAACTGGCAAATCTGGTGCAGTCCATGAGGAGGAAATGCACTGCAGTACTTCATGCAGCTGGTGGCCACACCAGATACTGACTGTTACTTTTGATTTTGACCCCCCCTTTGTTCAGGAACACATTATTCAATTTCTGTTAGTCACATGTCTGTGGAACTTGTTCAGTTTATGTCTCAGTTGTTGAATCTTTATATGTTCATACAAATATTTACATGTTAAGTTTGCTGAAAATAAACACAGTTGACAGTGAGAGGATGTTTATTTTTTTGCTGAGTTTACATACATACTGTACATAGATACAGGTAACTGCCAAAATAATGCAAACACTTGAGTAAATGAGGGATTCAAAGTTTTTTTATTTTTTATTTATTTATTTTATTTTACTTTACCTTTATTTAACCAGGTAGGCAAGTTGAGAACAAGTTCTCATTTACAATTGCGACCTGGCCAAGATAAAGCAAAGCAGTTCGACACATACAACAACACAGAATTACACATGGAGTAAAACAAACATACAGACAATAATGCAGTATAAACAAGTCTATATACAATGTGAGCAAATGAGGTGAGAAGGGAGGTAAAGGCAAAAAAGGCCATGATGGCAAAGTAAATACCATATAGCAAGTAAAATACTGGAATGGTAGTTTTGCAATGGAAGAATGTGCAAAGTAGAAATAAAAAAAATAATGGGGTGCAAAGGAGCAAAATAAATAAATAAATTTAAATTAAATACAGTTGGGAAAGAGGTAGTTGTTTGGGCTAAATTATAGGTGGGCTATGTACAGGTGCAGTAATCTGTGAGCTGCTCTGACAGTTGGTGCTTAAAGCTAGTGAGGGAGATAAGTGTTTCCAGTTTCAGAGATTTTTGTAGTTCGTTCCAGTCATTGGCAGCAGAGAACTGGAAGGAGAGGCGGCCAAAGAAAGAATTGGTTTTGGGGGTGACTAGAGAGATATACCTGCTGGAGCGTGTGCTACAGGTGGGAGATGCTATGGTGACCAGCGAGCTGAGATAAGGGGGGACTTTACCTAGCAGGGTCTTGTAGATGACATGGAGCCAGTGGGTTTGGCGACGAGTATGAAGCGAGGGCCAGCCAACGAGAGCGTACAGGTCGCAATGGTGGGTAGTATATGGGGCTTTGGTGATAAAACGGATTGCACTGTGATAGACTGCATCCAATTTGTTGAGTAGGGTATTGGAGGCTATTTTGTAAATGACATCGCCAAAGTCGAGGATTGGTAGGATGGTCAGTTTTACAAGGGTCTGTTTGGCAGCATGAGTGAAGGATGCTTTGTTGCGAAATAGGAAGCCAATTCTAGATTTAACTTTGGATTGGAGATGTTTGATATGGGTCTGGAAGGAGAGTTTACAATCTAACCAGACACCTAAGTATTTGTAGTTGTCCACGTATTCTAAGTCAGAGCCGTCCAGAGTAGTGATGTTGGACAGGCGGGTAGGTGCAGGCAGCGATCGGTTGAAGAGCATGCATTTAGTTTTACTTGCATTCAAGAGCAATTGGAGGCCACGGAAGGAGAGTTGTATGGCATTGAAGCTTGCCTGGAGGGTTGTTAACACAGTGTCCAGAGAAGGGCCGGAAGTATACAGAATGGTATCGTCTGCGTAGAGGTGGATCAGGGACTCACCAGCAGCAAGAGCGACCTCATTGATGTATACAGAGAAGAGAGTCGGTCCAAGAATTGAACCCTGTGGCACCCCCATAGAGACTGCCAGAGGTCCGGACAGCAGACCCTCCGATTTGACACACTGAACTCTATCAGAGAAGTAGTTGGTGAACCAGGCGAGGCAATCATTTGAGAAACCAAGGCTGTCGAGTCTGCCGATGAGGATATGGTGATTGACAGAGTCGAAAGCCTTGGCCAGATCAATGAATACGGCTGCACAGTAATGTTTCTTATCGATGGCGGTTAAGATATCGTTTAGGACCTTGAGCGTGGCTGAGGTGCACCCATGACCAGCTCTGAAACCAGATTGCATAGCAGAGAAGGTATGGTGAGATTCGAAATGGTCGGTAATCTGTTTGTTGACTTGGCTTTCGAAGACCTTAGAAAGGCACGGTAGGATAGATATAGGTCTGTAGCAGTTTGGGTCAAGAGTGTCCCCCCCTTTGAAGAGGGGGATGACCGCAGCTGCTTTCCAATCTTTGGGAATCTCAGACGACACGAAAGAGAGGTTGAACAGGCTAGTAATAGGGGTGGCAACAATTTCGGCAGATAATTTTAGAAAGAAAGGGTCCAGATTGTCTAGCCCGGCTGATTTGTAGGGGTCCAGATTTTGCAGCTCTTTCAGAACATCAGCTGAATGGATTTGGGAGAAGGAGAAATGGGGAAGGCTTGGGCGAGTTGCTGTTGGGGGTGCAGTGCTGTTGTCCGGGGTAGGAGTAGCCAGGTGGAAAGCATGGCCAGCCGTAGAAAAATGCTTATTGAAATTCTCAATTATGGTGGATTTATCAGTGGTGACAGTGTTTCCTATCTTCAGTGCAGTGGGCAGCTGGGAGGAGGTGTTCTTATTCTCCATGGACTTTACAGTGTCCCAGAACTTTTTTGAGTTAGTGTTGCAGGAAGCAAATTTCTGCTTGAAAAAGCTAGCCTTGGCTTTTCTAACTGCCTGTGTATAATGATTTCTAGCTTCCCTGAACAGCTGCATATCACGGGGGCTGTTCGATGCTAATGCAGAACGCCATAGGATGTTTTTGTGTTGGTTAAGGGCAGTCAGGTCTGGGGAGAACCAAGGGCTATATCTGTTCCTGGTTCTAAATTTCTTGAATGGGGCATGTTTATTTAGGATGGTTAGGAAGGCATTTTTAAAAAATATCCAGGCATCCTCTACTGACGGGATGAGATCAATATCCTTCCAGGATACCCCGGCCAGGTCGATTAGAAAGGCCTGCTCGCAGAAGTGTTTCAGGGAGCGTTTTACAGTGATGAGTGGCGGTCGTTTGACCGCTGACCCATTACGGATGCAGGCAATGAGGCAGTGATCGCTGAGATCTTGGTTGAAGACAGCAGAGGTGTATTTAGAGGGGAAGTTGGTTAGGATGATATCTATGAGGGTGCCCGTGTTTAAGGTTTTGGGGAGGTACCTGGTAGGTTCATTGATAATTTGTGTGAGATTGAGGGCATCAAGTTTAGATTGTAGGATGGCTGGGGTGTTAAGCATGTTCCAGTTTAGGTCGCCTAGCAGCACGAACTCTGAAGATAGATGGGGGGCAATCAGTTCACATATGGTGTCCAGAGCACAGCTGGGGGCAGAGGGTGGTCTATAGCAGGCGGCAACGGTGAGAGACTTGTTTTTAGAGAGGTGGATTTTTAAAAGTAGAAGTTCAAATTGTTTGGGTACAGACCTGGATAGTAGGACAGAACTCTGCAGGCTATCTTTGCAGTAGATTGCAACACCGCCCCCTTTGGCAGTTCTATCTTGTCTGAAAATGTTGTAGTTTGGAATTAAAATGTCAGAGTTTTTGGTGGTCTTCCTAAGCCAGGATTCAGACACAGCTAGAACATCCGGGTTGGCAGAGTGTGCTAAAGCAGTGAATAGAACAAACTTAGGGAGGAGGCTTCTAATGTTAACATGCATGAAACCAAGGCTATTACGGTTACAGAAGTCGTCAAAAGAGAGCGCCTGGGGAATAGGAGTGGAGCTAGGCACTGCAGGGCCTGGATTCACCTCTACATCGCCAGAGGAACATAGGAGGAGTAGAATAAGGGTACGGCTAAAAGCTATGAGAATTGGTCGTCTAGAACGTCTGGAACATAGAGTAAAAGGAGGTTTCTGGGGGCGATAAAATAGCATCAAGGTATAATGTACAGACAAATGTATGGTAGGATGTGAATACAGTGGAGGTAAACCTAGGTATTGAGTGATGAAGAGAGAGATATTGTCTCTAGAAACATCGTTGAAACCAGGAGATGTCATTGCATGTGTGGGTGGTGGAACTAATAGGTTGGATAAGGTATAGTGAGCAGGACTAGAGGCTCTACAGCGAAATAAGCCAATAAACACTAACCAGAACAGAAATGGACAAGACATATTGACATTAAGGAGAGGCATGCTTAGTCGAGTGATCAAAAGGGTCCGGTGAGTGGAGAGGTTGGTTGGTGATTTAGACAGCTAGCCAGGGCATCGGTAGCAAGCTAGCATAGGATGGAGGTCTGTTGTTAGCTACCTCTTGCGTTCCGTCAGTAGATTAGTGGGGTTCCGTGTGGTAGAGGGGATTAATCCAAATCACACAACAACAACAAAAATAAAAACAATAGATATAGTTATAGAGGCCCAAGAAGAAAACATAATAATAATAATAAAAAATATAAAAAATATATATATAAAAAAAATTGTCCGATTGTCTATTCAGATAGCAGCCGGTAAGACAGCTAACGGTTAGCAGGCCGCAGATGGGCGTTCAGGTAACGTCGCGACGGAGGAGCCAGCCGAATAACTCCTTCGGGTAGATAACGTCGGCAGTCCAGTTGTGAAGGCCCGGTGGGGCTCCGCGAAAGCAGTAAAACGGGTCCGGATAGGTGACTGCAGCCCAGGTGTGATTGATGGAACTCAGGAGTGATTGACGGAGCTTGCTAGCTCCGGAATAATTGATGTTTGCTCCGGAATCGACGAAGGCCGATAGTCACACGGATAGCAGCTAGCTAGCTGTGAGATCCGGGTATGAATGTCCAGAGAGCAGTCGAAATCCAGGGACATGGAGAAAAATTGGTCCGGTATGTTCCGTTCCGAGCCGCGCTGCGCCGTACAGAACTGGCGATAGATTTTCGAGCTAAAGGATAGCTGATGACCACAAACCGTGGTTAGCTGAATACTAACGATTTGCCAGTAAAGGAGCTAACTAGCTTCTGAACTAGCTTCTGGATTAGCTTCTGGCTAGTTTCAGGCTAGCTTCTTGGAGTTTCTGGCTAGCTTCTTGGAGGATTACAGATCTGAGGTAAATAATACTTTTTTATAAATATACATTGGTGAGGCGGGTTGCAGGAGAGTGTTTTGAAGATGAGTTGATGGAAAATAAAAATAAAATGTACGTGAAAAAGTTGTAAATATATATATATATACAGGACACGACAAGACGAGGACAAAAGACGTCTGAACTGCTATGCCACCTTGGAGTACCAAGGTACCAAGTACATTAAAAGCAGGTGCTTCCACACAGGTGTTGTTCCTGAGTTAATTAAGCAATTCACTTCCCAGCTTAGGGTCATGTGTAAAAATGCTGAGCAGGCCATTCTTTTGGCTTTTCTTTTTTCTACCATGGCTCTGCTCCAATAGGATGACAATATCTCCATCCACAGGAAACAAATGATCACTGAATGGTTTAATGAGCATGAAAACAATGTAAACCATGTGCCATGGTCGTCTCAGTCACCATATCTCCCTCAACCCAATTGAACACTTATGGAAGACTGGAGTGGTGCCTGAGATGGCGTTTTCCACCACCATCAACAAAACACTAAATTATGGAATTTGTCATTGGAAGAATGGTTTCGAATCCCTCCGATAGAGTTCCAGACACTTGTAGAATCTATG